>NC_066514.1:9984039-9991539 GCF_024679095.1 Eriocheir sinensis
GAGAGACCGCAGAGGAAATACTCGATGGGAAATATTGGCCGTGAAAACCAGACGGATCCGGGACGGGTACGTTGTTATGTTAGTGGAGCGGATATAGCATGCTTCCGCTACGTTATAGTGACCAGTAACCCGTTGATAAGAGGTACCCTCCGGGCAGATGTCTGATACATAGAAGGACTGAGGAAAATAGATATAATGTAGACCCTGAAAGTTCTTATGGAAAACAGGTGTAGGTGGTAGCTGTTTGTAAGGGCACAGGGAAAGAGCGTCAGACACGTTCACCCGGGCGAGGCCGTCTCCTTGCAATATTGCAAGAGTGAGTAGCTACCCGTTGAATACAGAGCGAAATCCTTCGCGATTAGAACAAGAGACGGGGTCGTGTCCAGGACTAACACCCTGCCCTTAGCGGAAAAGGGAAACGGGACAATTTCGTGTGCCGTCTGAAACGGAACATGAATGATTATGGCATCGGGGGTGAAGCTGGATTCAATCAAGGGGTAAAAATATTGACTCATGTCTGGGTTGAATAAAGGTTTGAGACTATAATTTTGATACCCGAATGGATAGTCGTTCTCAAATCGTGTAGAGTGAACAAGGCAGGTGTGACTCTACCGTGCGCTGCATCAACCATGTTGCTAATAACCTGCTGATTTGCCGTTGCGACAGAGTTAATGACGTTTTCCAATACATGCAAGGCCTGATCTAGGAGGAGAAACTGATTCACCTGGTCGATCTGCTTGATCTTGCTTGTTGGTAACTTCTACGTCTTATTCGTTTGCTCTAGCAGTTCCTCAATGTGAGTATGCAATCGCGCAAGTTTTCTACAATTGGCGTTGATCACCCTGCGATTTCGGGCAGCAAAGGAAAGTACATGAGCGTAGTGGTCCCGCAAATCGCGCACGTCCTCGTCGGTTGCCGTACCGAAGAGGAACTTTGAGGCGGACCCAACGAAGTTGAGCAACCCCCTCTTTACCCGAGAGTGAACTGAGTGAAAACTATAATCCATGTCTACCTCATCAACTTTTCCCCATAAGAACAGAGTCCTATCCTTCAGTAGTTGAAAAAGATTCAGAGTTGGTACTAGAAGGTGCCTTTGATTCCCTAGTCTTGGTAGCCCGTATGGCGTCTGCCATGCCGAGCAGTTTTTCTGAGACTATCCTGATTGCGTCTGTGGTGTTGGTCAAGGAAGTATATGGATATTTTACGAGGAGCACATCTTCTATGAGGAAGACCTCTCCTATGTGTGCCGTGAGGGGGCCAGGCTTCAGGTGGATGGGTGTCGTTGCAAGGAGCCGAGGTACAACAAGATGATCAGAAAACGCAACATCATGATCTGAAAGTGGTGGGAATGAAGTATTTATACCCGTGGTCTCAAATTATAGCTATGGGTGGGGGTATGATCTTGTTGAGCATTTGACTCTGAGGGGGAATGATCAATATCAAGGTCCAAAGGTGAGGGAATTACTTTCAGACGATCACTGTGAACTTCTAGACTGACTCCACTATTCGACTCGAGAACCTCGAACCGATTTCCCCTGACATTCCGAACAAATCGGTAAGGACCCACAAATTTAGCCCTCAGTTTCGAACTCCTTTCCGCTTGCTTAATCATGACTGTGTCACCCTCTTTGAAATTCACCGGGACGGCCTGTTTGTGATGTTTTGACATCATTTCAACCTTCGTAGCTTTTAACGTACACCTAACTTCTGAGTGTATCTTGGAAAACATATGCATCTGCTGTTGTGCGTACCTATCAATGTTGTAGAGAGGTTGTTGTGGGATTGTTAGGAAGTCGTATGGAAAACGTTTCTCCACCCCATATAAGATGTAGTAGGGAGACTTCCCCGTAGAGTCGTTTACCGACGTATTTATGGAAGCGGCTATATGCGATAGCCAGTCCTCCCAGTTATCGTGGAGATCGTTCACGATAGGCCTGAGGACCTGTAAGATTTTCCTATTAGCCCTCTCCGCCAACCCATTAGCAGCTGGGTGGTAAGCTGTGATGAAGGATTGGGTGATGTTAAACTGAGCGCATATTTCGCTCAATTATTGAGTTCTAAACTCGGTGCCATTGTCACTCAAAATAATTCGAGGAGACGAATGTGGACACACACGTGAGTCACGAGGGCATGGGCCACGTGTGGCTGTCTTGTCCTTGAGAGGCGCTAGAACTAGAAACCTAGAGAACTGGTCGACGCACACCAATAAGTAGCGCGAACCATGTTGGCTCTGGGGGAGCTGTAATAAGTCTATATTAACAACATCCCATGGCGCCTCTGGTACTGGGTATTGCAACATAGGTGCTGGCCCTTGTGCTTAGCACAAACGACGCAATGTGCGACATGTTTTTCTACATCAACCCGTAATGTGGGCGAGTAGAATTTTCGTCTGGTGACAGATAGCGTCTTATCTCTTCCTGGGTGACCCGCATTGGGTGTGTTGTGGACCAGCTTAAGCGTCACGGGGACGTATTTGTCTGGGATGACCAGTTGGTCTATAGGTACCGGTTTGGTTGGCCATGACCTACAAAGGAGGTTGTCCTCTGATAGGAAGAATTGTGTAAAGGGAACTGGCAATTCAGGAAGGTTTGATTCGTCTCCCGACTCGAGGGCGTAAATTAACCTCTTCCACACAGGGTGGTCTCGCTGAGCAGTGTGTAGCTCAGGTGAAGTGAAGTTGTGGATGACCTCTGGGGTGGTAATCGCGCCTATCGGAATATTCCGAGGTAAGGCATCTGCGACCACATTTGTTTTCCCGGTGATGTATTTTATCTCCGGATTGTATGCTTGGATCGTTAAGAACCATCTTGCCAGACGACCGTGTAGGTTTTTTCCCTTGAAAAGATCAGTTATGGCCGCGTGGTCCGTATACACCACAGTTTTGTACCCCATCACATGTCACGAAAATGCTTCAGAGCCCACACAATGGCAAGAGCCTCTAGGTGGGTAACAGAATAGTTCTTTTCCGGAGCTGTAAGTACTCGACTGGCGAACGCTATCACATGCTTTTTGCCGGACTTATCTGTTTGCATCAGAGCGGCTCCTAGTCCACTAGCCGAAGCGTCGGTACAAAGCTGAAAGGGGTCCTTGAAATCCGGAAAGACAAGGACCGGAGCCTGTGTAAGCGCTTTCTTTAAATCCTCAAAACTCGTTTGTTGAGCTGGGAGCCACTGAAATGGTACGTCTTTCTTTAAAAGATGGGCTAGGGGACTCGCGCGTGCTGCAAAGTCCTTTATGAAAGGCCTGTAATAACCTGCGACACCCAAGAAAGACCGTACCTTGTCCGCAGACGTTGGCTGAAGGAACTCGGCAATAGCCTTTATTTTGTCGTCCACTGCTTGGATGCCGAATTCGTCCATGACATGCCCCAAGAACTTGATCCGAGGCTTTAAAAATTCACATTTGGTGATTTTGAGCTTTAATCCGACCTCTTGAAGTCTGTGTAGGACTGCTTTTAGTGTTTCCATGTGTGCATGCACGTCTTTACTTGCTATGATGATGTCGTCTAAATACACATAGACAGAGTTGCCCAGCAAGTCACCAAAAATACTGTTCATTGTCCTTTGGAAGGTCAAGGGAGCTCCTTTGAGCCCGAACGGCATCCTCGTCCACTCATAGTGTCCATGAGGCGTGCTGAAAGCCGTTATTTCACGGGACTCGGGGGCCATGGGCAGTTGCCATTAGCCACTGACCCGATCAAGACTCGTAAAGTCTTTATTTCCTCTACCGAGACACATCAGAAGATCTCTAAGAACGGGAAGCGGAAAATGATCACGCCGGAAATCAATCACAGGGCGATAAGAACCGTCTTTCTTTGGAACCAGAAACAAGGGTGAATTCCACGGGGAATTCGATTCTTTGATGACACCTTGTTCTAACATTTCAGAGATAAGTTGTTGCACCACTTCCCTCTGACTGTGGGGGAGCTTGTACGCATTGATATATACAGGATTTGTATTGGGTTTTAACTTAATGTGGTGTTCAGCACACTGCGTAACTCCAAGCGGCTCGCCTGGTAGAGCAAGCGCCCCCCAATAATGTTCCAGAAGCTGGACTAAGGTTGGCTTAATTTCGGAATAGTGTGCAACTTTAGGAATGCCTCTAAAATAGCTGTGCCTTGTTCGGGAGAAGCCTGACACGCCGAGGTTATGCCTGAGACTTGGGCTGAAGGGTATTCAGTTGGTTCCGGGGCGACATTTCTCCCATAGACTAGACACTGGCATAATCTAACACCGTGTTTTAAGGATACAGGGGATCCAGACGTGTTTATTACCAATGCCTCTGCAAAACCTCCCTCCTTGACTGTCGCAAGAGTTACCTCCACCGTCACGCGGTGTATGTGAGGAGCTCCGTCGATACACATCACTGCCCGTCGGAGGGCGTTAGGCAAACGGATTTTAACAAGTTTTGCAGCACGATCCGGAACTATATGAGGACCTTCTACGGCTGCCGTTACTGTCCGCCACAAGTCTGCAATGTTTTCGTGTAGTTTGACCGTAAGAGGTGACACTTGGGCGGTGGCAGTCCCTGAGTCTGTGGTGGTTTGGTCATTTTCCCCCTCTGAGGGTGGGATTACAGGTGACAGAGGCGATGGATTTACTATCCCCTGTATGTGTCGTCCTTGATACACGATCGCGTTGCTTTCAGGGTTTATGGTTATGTGCAGGTCTTTCATGGCGTTTAATCCTAAGATCCCATCCACAGGTAAGGCAAACCTGCTAGAGACATAAAAGAAATCTCGAAAGGGGCATACATTTTCATGTAAGCTGACTTTTAGTGGTACTCGCCCAAGGATTCCCAAAGTGGTGTCCGTCACGCCTACCACATTCAGGTCGTTCTCTTGGAGCGGCCAATTTTCCCCACTCGCCTGTCGGGTCAGTGACCTGTAAGCGGAGTCGGAGATGACATTGACTGTGGCACCTATTTGAACCGCTAAAGTGAGTGAAATTTTGCCCACCTAGCAAGGGAGGGCAATTATGCTTGTCCGTCTCAAGGCGGCAATGACGGAGTCAAGTTACTCCCAATTCGTATTTTCCTTAAGGGACACTTGGATGTACGCCTCGGGGCTGTCACGAAGTCATGTCTTTTTATTCTGAGAAGAGGAGTGTGGCTTACTGTCCGCTGAGGACTTGTACTTCTGTACCTCCTTGGCCTTTTGTATTGCAGAACAACTGTCTGAATCATGAAAACAATTCCCGTGGATATGGCAAAAGGCAGCCTTCCGCTGATGGTTTGGCCTAGGGTTCCTGTGTGATGAATGATGCCCGCCCCTGTAACCTCCTGACCTCCTATCTGAGCCCCGTCTTGAATGTGTCGATTCCCTACGTTTCGCGAAACAAGAATGTTCAGAATGTCCTGATTGTTTGCAAAAACTTCAGGTGAGAGAGACCTTACTTTGAGCCTGCAATACTGCGGCTGTTGCGAGGGGATGCTGGTGAAGGTGTCCTTGAACCTTGAGTGGGTTGGAAGTATGCAGACGAACCCGGGGGTGAACGAATTCTGCGGCCTGTAATTGATAAATAATGAGTGCCTGAACATAAGATTACCTTAGTAAATTCACCGGTTGTGGTATCGTGTTCCGGTCCCTCTTCACTTAAAGGACGAGCCAACTGTTTAAAGGTGTCGCCGAGTTTAGCGAGAGTGTCTTTGTTCATACTATGGTGTAAATCATTTACAAAATAGGAGCATATGTTAATAGTTGTTAATATTAACCAATAAATGGAACGTGTATGAATTAATAGTTTGCGTCGAAACCCTAAAAAGGCAAGAAAGAATGGCTAGCAAAGTGCCTTTATAAACACTGTGGTATTTTAAGTGGGTATACCATTGAAGCTCACGTTTTCTCTCGAGCGGTGAAAAGAAAACGGAGGCAGGGCACACTGATGAAGATTAACTTTGATCAGGGAACTCAATATACTCGCTAGCAAACAATAAGAAAGAATCAATATCGTATGCGAATGAACGTTACTCTCACAATTATGACTGATTAACAGTGTTAGGAACACAGAAATAAAAAGGTCGTGCCTCTGCACGGAAAATAATGAAAATAAGCCGAGTCGGCATATTTGGACAAGAAGGGAATATCCACAAATACCAAGATTAATCAGCTGATGTAGTGGAGAGGGCGACGGCTTGTGATGCCCTGGGGTACGTGCAGTCGTTGTAAGCGCGTCAGGAAACCTCGGCCGCGGCTACAGCGGCGGTGAGAGGTGAGGGATGGGCTGACATCGGAGGACTCGCAATGGAGGTTGAAAAACTGCTGACCCAGCAATTTGAGCGGCCTCGGTTGGGAGCCGGTACACTGCCGCCAGACGTATGATGGCCGCATCGTCCTTGTTATAGTAGGAGATGGGCGGCGGTGGCAGATAAGACGACTTGGGTGTGTAACCTCTTGAGAAGACGCCTTGCAAGAAACGGTAGTGGGAACAGCTTGCAGTCACCGGGAGATGGCCGCGGGTACCCTTGCTGACTGTTTGCCGGAAGAGGTTTGGGCCGATGCTCCCGGCAGCGGCGGTGGTGCCGCCAGCTGTGGAGCGAGGGGCATGTGGGGTGTCCCAAGGTCAGCGGTGCGTGCCTCCTCGTTGCAGGTGTGAATACTTCTGCCGTATCGTGGAGTGGCTTGCAGGGTTCGTAGCAGTGCTGGCTTGAAGCGGGGGAGCGGCTTGTAGATTGTGGCCCTCGCTATCGGCTGCGTAGGCCTGTGGGTGTGCTCGGGGCTTGTAGGCTTGACGCCTGTAGAGTTGCTTGAAGCTGGTGTGCGCGAGGCTTGTAGGCTGGACGCCTGTAGAGTTGCTTGTAGCTGATGTGCTCGAGGCTTGTAGGCTGGACGCCTGTAGAGTTGCTTGAAGCTGGTGTGCTCGAGGCTTGTAGGCTGGACGCCTGTAGAGTTGCTTGTAGCTGATGTGCTCGAGGCTTGTAGGCTGGACGCCTGTAGAGTTGCTTGTAGCCGGCGCCTGGCGAGGTGCTTGTAGCTGGCGCCGAGTGAGGTGCTTGAAGCTGGCGACAGAGTTGCACGTAGCTGGTGCCTTGTGAGATACTTGTAGATGGCGCCTTGTGAGATGCTTGTAGCTGGCGCCTTGTGAGTTGCACGTAGGTGGCGACTTGTGAGATGCTTGTAGCTGGCGCCTTGTGAGTTGCACGTAGCTGGCGCCTTGTGAGATGCCGCGGACGGCTGGTGCGTTGCCGCGGACGGCAGGTGCGTTGCCGCGGACGGCAGGTGCGTTGCCGCGGACGGCAGGTGCGTTGACTCCTTCTTCCCTTGTACGCCTGTCACCTGAGTTTTTTTGTGAGTTCTCGTGGCTTGGAGGAGAACGAGGGAGCGAAGGCACTGGCGCTGGGTGAACTCTTCCAACCAATTGTAACGGGATTGTCGGGTGGCGTTTAAATGTTGTTGATTAAGACTTCAGCTTCATTAAGGCGAATTATATTCGTAGCCTTTATGTACAAGAAGCGACGGAGCGAGAGCGACTGTCGTTGTGTGTCAGTCGGACTCTCGTGAAG
>NC_066514.1:9994039-10079985 GCF_024679095.1 Eriocheir sinensis
CTTTCCACTTCTGACCTTCTATCTAATCGCCAGTATGGGTTCCGCGAGGAGCGTTCTACTGGTGATCTCCTTGCCTTCCTAACTGACTCTTGGTCATCCTCTCTTAGCCGTTTCGGTGAAACCTTTGCTACTGCCCTCGACATATCAAACGCCTTTGATAGGGTCTGGCACACATCTTTGCTTTCCAAACGTCCCTCCTACGGTTTCTATCCTTCTCTCTGTACCTTTATCTCAGTTTCCTCTCTGTCCGTTCTATTTTCGCTGTGATAGACGGTCACTGTTCTTCCCCTAAACCTATTAATAGTGGTGTTCCGCAGGATTCTGTCCTATCTCCCACTCTCTTTCTGTTGTTCATTGATGATCTTCTTTCCAAAACGAACTGTCCTATCCATTCTTACGCCGATGACTCTACTCTGCATTACTCAACTTCTTTTATTATTATATACTTGAACTCTTTCAAGAGGAGGGTATCAGGACACCTCTCCTCCCGAAATTGATCTATATCTCGGCCACTAAACTAACTCTTTATAGGAGCAGTGAGTAGCGTTTTTTTTCACATTTGTTACTTTTTTTTTATACCTTTGAACTGACTCCTCTGCTGTAAAAATAATAATAATAATAATAATAATAATAATAATAATAATAATAATAATAATAATAATATCATGGGAATAATAATAATTACAATAACAATAATAACGATAATACTACTACCTAATATAAATGATAATACTAACAATAATAGTAAAACACTGAAGCAGTAATTATGGGGACAGAATGACTGCGAACATTAAACTTATTTCTTTTCCTTTTTCCTGCAGTATCAGGGACATGACAGAGGACCTGCAGCATGAGGTGACAGTACATACCATACTCAAGCCAGCCAAGGGCGATGGCTATGCCTGTCCTCAATTACCTTAAGAATCCATTACTGAATGAGACTGAGCTGACAATTGAGACGGCAGAGGCCACAGGAATATCAGTTAGCTCTGCGAAAAGATTCAAAGGAAAGTGTAGGTAGATGGAAATAGCTCTCCTCCCCAAGAAGATAAGAAAAGTGCAGTGCTGGACATGCTGGAGGGATTTGATAAAGATTGCATAAGAAGGATAATTACATCATTTTATGAAAGGGCAAAATTCCAACAATTGACAAAGTTCTAGGAAAGGTAAAGGAACCTCTTGAGTTTTCCTGGGAAAAGTCATCTCTTCACAAACTAATCAAGAAAATGGGTTTTCGTTAAAAAAAAAAAAAAGTGGAAAGTGGCCGGCACATACTTCTAGAGCGAGATGATATTGTTCTTGCGCGGACCAAATATTTAAGGTCCCTCAATGAAAACAGAATATCTGGAAACCCACGCACTGAAATATACTTAGATGAAACGTGGGTCACTCAGAACGAGTGTAAGTGCTGGACCAGAAAAGATGGAATTGTTGGTTCCAAATTAAACACTCGCTATGGCTCGCGTTTCATCATTGTGCACGCTTGAAGTGAAAAGGTATTTGTTCCGGGAGGCCTGCATAAGTTTAAATCGCAAAACTGTAATAAGAGCGACTATCATGATTCCATGAATCATCAAACTTTTCCGGATTGTTTTAAAAGCAAATGACTGCCCAATATCCCAGAACATTGCCTCATCATAATGGTTAATGCCTCTTATCACTGCACGAAATTTAATAAAGGTCCAACAAAAAGTCCAAGAAAATGTGGCAACATTCAGTGGCTCACATGAAATAATATTCCCCGCGACCCTACGCACACCAAATTATAACTATATGAACAAGACAACCGATTTAAAGACCTATAAATATATAGTATTGATGAACTTGCTGAAGACCACGGCCATAAAGTACTAAGGCTTCCCCCTCACCACAGCCACCTGGACCCCATTGAGCTTATATGGGCCCAGGTGAAGAGCCATGGAAGAACGAGAAATCCCAACGGAGACCAGACACTAAAGTTAGGAACTAACACATGAAGCCATGGATAGAGTCACTACGGAAAAGTGACGAATGTGTGAAAACACACAATGAATGTAGAAGAATGCAGAAAAAATGACTGAGCTGTAAATCATCTGCTCGACAGCCTCGTCATTAACGGAATCAAGCAGTGATGAAGAAGAGTCTTCTTCTTTTTGTCATTCCTTCATTATTATATTTATTTGTATTTATAGAAAAAGTATTATTACTTATAATTATAAATATTTATTTTATTTTTTATTTACATCATGATTATGAATACTGTATTTCGATCACTGTTACCATTACGTTATGGTTTTCAGTATTGGTCATCATTACGTATCACTATATCTGCTTCTGTCCTTCTTCGTCTTTTGTTATTATTTTTATTATTATATTTATTATTACTATTATTATTTTATTATTATTATTATTATTATTATTATTATTATTATTATTATTATTATTATTATTATTATTATTATCATTATTATTATTATTATTATTATTATTATTATTATTATTATTATTATTATTATTATTATTATTATTATTATTATTATTATTATTATTATTATTATTATTATTATTATTATTATTGCTATTATTATTATTATTATTATTATTATTATTATTATTATTATTATTATTATTATTATTATTATTATTATTATTATTATTATTATTATTATTATTATTATTATTATTATTATTATTATTTTATTATTATTATTATTATTATTATTATTATTATTATTATTATTATTATTATTATTATTATTATTATTATTATTATTATTATTATTATTATTATTATTATTATTATTATTATTATTATTATTATTATTATTATTATTATTATTATTATTATTATTATTATTATTATTATTATCATTATTATTATTATTATTATTATTATTATTATTATTATTATTATTATTATTATTATTATTATTATTATTATTATTATTATTATTATTATTATTATTATTATTATTATTATTATTATTATTATCACTATTATTATTATTGTTATTATTATTGTTATTATTATTATTATTATTATTACTATTGTTATTATTATTATTATAATCATTATTGCTATTATTATTATTATTATTATTATTATTATTATTATTATTATTATAATCATTATTGCTGCTATTATTATTATTATTATTATTATTATTATTATTATTATTATTATTATTATTATTATTATTAGTCACTATTATTATTGTTATTATTATGATTATTATGATTATTATGATTATTATTATGATTATGATTATGATTATGATTATTATTGGTATTATTATTATTATTATTATTATTATTATTATTATTATTATTATTATTATTATTATTGTTATTATTGTTATTGTTATTATTAATATCATTATCATTATTGTTATTATTGTTATTATTATTATTATTATTATTATTATTATTATTATTATTATTATTATTATTATTATTATTATTATTACTACTACTTTTCATATTATTAGTATTAGTATTATTAAAACTACTTTTCTTCTTCTTCTTCTTATTATTATTATTCTAATAATTATTGTCAACTACAATGTACTTTTCGTATGAAACAGGCTCATAATATACCAGGCATAACTTGTATTTGTGAGACTGGGTAGTTCCCAGGTTTACGTGAACTATTCCGTGGAGCTTTGTGTCGCACGGACTTGTTTTGGGCAGACCCTATAGGGAGTAGGAACTTCCCAGAAGTACCACCAGGAGCTGTGGAAGGCTCCAAGGTGGCGATGAGAGAGGACCGTGTGGGAGTTTCCAGCGATAGACGGACGTTAGGGAGAGAGGTAGGCCCGGGCAGTGTATTTTCAACCATACACAGGGGGTTTCTTTCACTTCCCCACACCCCCACCCACCACGGAGCCAAACAAGGGGAGGCTGGATCTTGGGGCCAGACCGCACCCAACAGCCCCAGGGGTAATGGAGAAGTATACGCAGCCACTGCCAGGCGTTTAACGGCGGCCGCGGGACCGTTGTGATCGCCCACCCGGCAGTGACCGCTTGACCCTAGCCATCACATGACCAGCCGATTGATTCAGCGGGGCGACACTGAACCAACCGTCTTACCCCAACCCTCCCACCAAAGAAGAGTGTTGCCCACTGAGGGTAACTACACATCGCCCCACGGTGAACTCAGCTCCCAGATGAGAGGGCACGGGGAGTATATGGGACGCCACTCACGGCAAAAACGTGGGGAGACAGTACCCCTGCCCTAGGTGGTAAAGAGACTGGCATCACCAGTAGGCCTCCTCTACCGGTGATGAGTGGGGAGAACTGAGTCCATGAAGTCAGCTGACATCAAGACTTATCGAGGTAGGCAAGCCACAACGATAGGTGATGCCGCCGGCCTCGTTTCAACCCCCGTCACCGCAACAGGGTGACTCCCTTTCGACAGGGCTGGAGGAGGGAAAATTGCAGTTACCAACTTCATAAGAGCAATCAGCATGAAAATATTGGTAGAAGATATAAAGAGGTAAGAGACTGTCAGAAGGTCAGTAAATCTTAAATGACAACGTCATTAGGTTTGTTTTTGTGTATTTTTATATCAAATTTTACGAGTTTGTAATATGTCGCAAACTGATAATACAATATTTGTTCCAAAAATGGAGTTTAAAAGCCAACTTAGTCACAACTTAAGGCATATAGATGGGTTGGGTAATGCACGGTTACGATGGTAGCACGTGGTTGCAGGCAGGCCAGCCATAGCCCAAGTGGCAGCCTCTGCTTGAAGTGACCGACTGACTGACTGGAATTTCAATTCGTGCCGTCGCAACTATGGCGGTCTAACAGCGTCTAATAGTAATCGCCATCTAGCTCCAAGATATATACACGAGGTTGTGTGCATAACAAAAACGACAAAACAAAGGAGTAAATTCATGTAAATTTTAACAATGACAGCAAGGATCCTACAGGAGGGGAGACACCAACCCCTTGAAGGAAACCGATAACACCAATAAGCGCCAATAGGCAGGCAGGGGAAGCAGTGGCTTCTCTCCCTTTGCAAGCCCGTCTCTGCCCGTCCGTCAGCTTGTCGCAGGGTTCAGAGCGTGTAGTACGGTCGCTGTGGTATGAGTGTTTGGAGACAGGAGGGATAGGGGGGTGATGGGGTTATGTGTGAGTAGTCCTCTTGACAGGGAACGTGACTAATTCTTGGAGTTCGAACCTTACGGAAGATTCACTCATCGGAACAGCGTGTGGTGGCTGGTGAAACAGACGAGTAATCAACGGTTAGGGACTCAGGTCCCCATTGACTGATATATCCCATCATCTCTCTCTCTCTCTCTCTCTCACACACACACACACACACACACACACACACACACACACACCACTCCGGTAGCTCAAGGGTTAAAAGTCTGCTTTGACAGGCTTCGTCCCGGCAGGCAGAGGTTCGAGCACCACTCAGGACGGGACATTCCCGCTTACACGGAGTGGTTGCTGTTTCCGCTTGAGCGAAGTGGATGAGACGTTTGGTGTGTTAAGGTCCAAGCTGTACCAAAATACCGACTTGAATGATCGTGCTCTAATGTTGGCGATCATGAGTCCAACTCGGGATCAGACCTTGGTGTATTGTACAACCTGAAATTTACTTGACATGGCCTCCCGTTATATTTCCTTTTATTGGAGCAGCGTCCACCGTCCTCTTATTGTTGTTGTGTTTGTTTTTTGCCCGCTAGCTGCCTTCCTTTCTTTGAAGGAAACGTAATTCGAAAAATAAACATAGAAACTGTAAACTCTACGTTGGTGTTCTACTTAATATTACATGAACATGGTTAAAACAAATTAATTTCAGAGATCAGTGCATCCATCTAATAACATGTATTATGTTTCACTGCTGGTGCTTTCGTCCGAACCAACGCTAATAACAAAACTGCCCAACAAGTGCTCCATGGCTGTAGCTTTTTGGTCGGAACTCGTCTTCAATCTTCCTGACGTGCACCATTGCGTGTTGCCAGTGCTGACGGGCCACATGTTTTACTATCTTAGGATTTTGTCAAAATTAGCGAACCCACTCACAGCAAGGTTTACTATTCTTCACAAGAAAATTATTGGGTCCGTCATTCTTTACATAAGAATAATCAGGTTCGCTGTTCTACGCCCGATTTTTTAAACGTGATGTTTGCATTTGCTAATACTAATGTAGCTGATTCATCGTATGTCTCGTTTTTTAAACCAATTTCAGCCGTGGTGTTAGTGTCAACTCGTTGGAGACACCACGGGTTCCTATATGAATCGTCGGCGTGTCCAACCTCACCCCAACAAGAACCACCAGTAATATTCACGAATCATATGCGATTGAAAGTAATGTTAAAAAATATGATAGTATATCAATAGGTTTATGTACAATATGGGTCTGTTTACTTTGTTCACCAGCGCCAGATCGAAAGAATTGTCGACATCCATCACCCCTTAAAGGTTTACATCATTTGTACGTGCTAAGTACAACATTTAAGTAATTTTTGAATGCATTAAAACACCAAGCTTTAGTAATTCTTGGTCAGAAACATGTTATATGCTCTTGTTGCCCTCTATCAAGCTTGGGCCAGCTGGCCAGCAGGTACATCCCATCAATTTCAATAAATAATTATTCCATTACAGGCATTTGCAGCATATCTGGAACTCCTCGATCTTGTAGGTCAAGGTCAGAAGGCGAGGCTTCCCAGAGTTGTTCCCAGAGACCGACAAAACCCGTTCACCTGTCTCTCAGAGGAGGACTTCATAGATCGCTACAGTCTCTTACCTGCTTGTACACTCCAACTGCTTGAGAATGTACAGCCCCAACTACCCAGAGCACGAGATGGCAGAGGTGTGTGTGTGTGTG
Source organism: Eriocheir sinensis (assembly GCF_024679095.1). Taxonomy (NCBI): domain Eukaryota; kingdom Metazoa; phylum Arthropoda; class Malacostraca; order Decapoda; family Varunidae; genus Eriocheir; species Eriocheir sinensis. The sequence goes on from NC_066514.1 coordinate 10,000,863, forward strand.
TGTGTGTGTGTGTGTGTGTGTGTGTGTGTGTGTTGTGTGTGTGTGTATGTGTGTTGTGTGTGTGTGTGTGTGTGTGTGTGTGTGTGTATGTGTGTGTGTGTGTGTGTGTGTGTGTGTGTGTGTTCCCTACTCGTTTTGGCCTATCAAAGTATTGAACTTCTCACATGGTAAATAATCAACTGAGAACGACACTGATGTGTTTCGTATCTTGTGCAAGGTTCATTCCGATGTTTAAGTCTCACAAATAACCAATCACTTAACATCTCTTATATTCAAGATGCAACAGGACATTTGAAAACCTGTTTTTATTTTGAAATGGAAATGAGCATTAGCAATGCAAATCTACTTCTTCTTTGAAATGGAAGTGAACATTAGTAATTCGTCTTTTTCTCCTTTTTTTGTATACATCAGAAATGTCATGAAAGCCAATAGAACATGTGTCATGTGTTCCCAGGTAGAACTGGAAATAACCAGGCAAGTTACACCCAATCATAATATCTCTCCTCCACAAGCTGCAGTGTTCCTGGTCATCTGCAGCTTCTTGTAGCATTACGCTACTTTGCCAGCAGGAACTTCCAGTTAACCATGGCAGACTGTTTGGAGAGGTCTACTTCTTCAGTATGCAAATTTGTTCACTGCATAGCCGTAATACTAGCACGTATGTCACCTAATTACATCAAGTTTCCTGAACCTGCCAATACACGTCAGGTAGCAGAGGACTTTCATGCTATCGCTGGCATGCCTGGTGTCATCGGCTGTATTGATGGAACATTGATTCCAATTGTGACTCCTGGCGGAAACACTGCAGAGTTATACCGCAATAGAAAGGGTTACCTCGCTCTGAATGTCATGGCTGTTTGTGATGCAAAAAGCGTTTCACTGATATCATTAGTAGTTGGCCAGGAAGTGTCCATGACAGCCGCATTTTTTATAATTCTAGGCTTTGTCAGAAATTAGAAGATGAAGGTTAATCAGGTTATCTGTTGGGAGATTCAGGATATGCATGCATGTCTTACTTGTTGAGTCCGGTACTGGATCCCCAAACTGAACAAGAAAACAGATATAATGCATCACATAATACACACACGCAACACAATTTCAAGATGCTTTGGGGTGTGAAAACGACGATTTGCAGTACTAAGGCACTTGCGTACAGCATTAGAGACAAGTAAGAAAATGATTATTGCTGCAGCGGTACTGCATAGTATTGCTGTGAACAACGGGATGCCATCTCCGGAAAATGTGCCAGAACCTGTAGAAGTACAGGACTATGTTCTTCCAGAAGAAGCAACCGGCCGGGCACTGCGAAGGAAGATTATTGAGCAGTGGTTCTAACTTGTATATAATACTGAGGTGTATGTGTGTGTGTGTGTGTGTGTGTGTGTGTGTGTGTGTGTGTGAGCACACAGGACGATGTGACGCGTCTAGTGTGGTAGCTATAAGCTAGCGTAAGCTGCCTGCTTTGCATGGCCTCTCGCTATCAGCTGACACCGATGGCTAGCCCTGAGCGAACTGGGAGCCGAGTGCGTAAGTCTCCCCCTGCCATTACATAGCCTCTCCATCGCCAAGACCTCAGCTGTGCCTCCACGTTGCCACGCACGGTAACTGGTAGTCTTGCGGCTCTAGGCTAAACCGGCAAGGGATCTCGGAGCAGTAGGAGGCCCTAGAGGTGCTGGACCATGAACCACCGACGTGTGGATACACCCTGGTCCTTCACCAACTCCTGACCCACTGTCTTGTGGGTGTCCTTGGCTGGACTAAAACTACGGGAGTCAACCCCTAAGGAAAAATCTGGTGTGGCCACCCGCATAAGGCGAGCGTTCATGGCACAACGACTCGGCAGTCTCCTGCAACATCCCATAGTAGCTGGGCATCCTGGACTCCACCTTGCCACCAGCCCAACTGTGGAATGCCAAGATAGTGGGCTGAGGTAGGCACACCCTTCTCCCACTTTAAGCATCATATGTACAGGTATCACTACACGCCCTACCTGCTCTCCTACTTCTCTTTCTTCCTTTTCCCAGCGTTTCTTTTGTTTACAAAAGTCCCACGGCGAAGGAAACAGAGCAGGAAGGGCAGGTTTGGAGAAACTGGCAGCCCTTAGCTCTGTTCTGCACGTGTGGCGGCTCTGAGTAGATGGTCGCTGGTAAGCTGGGGCTTTGAGACAGCAGCTTTCAGAGGCAGCTCCCAGGGTGACTGGGCGGCCCTCTTTAGGATCCGCACCGCCCACCCCACATGGGGAGGGGTCTAGAAAAGGTGACCCAAACATTGCCTGTCTCTATCACACATGGGTGGGTGGCCGAGCTCACCGTGTCTCCCATCAATTGGTCGAAAACACAAATTACTCAAGCTAGTCCTTGCTACATGGAATGTAAGGACATTACTTGACACTGTCAACCAACCGGAAAGGCGCACAGCACTGATAGCCCACGAGCTGCCTAACTACAACATCGATATAGAAGCCATCACTGAATCTCGATTTTCTGGCGAAGGTCCTCACAGAAAGCGGCGAAGGCTACACTTTCTTCTGGAAGGGTGTAACAGAAGACCAACCACGTATACACGGTGTTGCCTTTGCTGTACGAACGACACTCCTCAATCGTATCCCAACCACTCCCATAGGAAAAAGTGAGAGACTCATCCAATGGCGCATCCCATTGACAAAAAGACCGTCACCTATCCATCATTAGTGCATATGCTCCCACCTTACCAACCGACGAAGCCATCAAGGACCAGTTCTATGCACTACTTCATACCACTCTGCAAGCCATTCCCCGCGCGGACAAACTCATCCTCCTCGGCTACTTTAACGCCAGGGTTGGGACTGACCAATGTAATGCTAATGGTTTTAGACTGCTTAGTTTCTGTTCTACACACGAGCTTGCCATTACCAACACCATGTACCAGCTACGTGATATGCACATGACAACTTGGATGCACCCAAGATCAAAACAATGGCATCTCACAGACTATGTTATCACACGTCAACAAGATCTCAAAGACGCCATGATCACCCGCGCAATGCGAGGGCAGATGGAGGAACAGACCACCGACTTGTGCGAACAAAGCTGAACCTCAAAATACGTCCTCCTGCACGCCGCTGTGCACCGCCTGCCCGACTTAACATCCGCGCACTACATGATGTCAATACCCGCTCAACACTTCAGGCGGAGCTAGAAAACAAGCTTACTATGGAAACTAATGTCCTTCTTACTACTGAAGAATTGACCAGGACTTGGGGTAATGCTTGTAGCAAAATCCTTGATATTTCTCGAAGGGTTCTTGGCACTAACAAAAAGAGAAACAAGGATTGGTTCGACGATCAGGCCAAAGATATTCACAAATTGATTGAGGAGAGAAATAGAGCCTTCAAAGCTGCACTAGACAAACCGTCCCATGTCACTCACAAGAAACTTGCTGAACTACGATCAAAGACACAGTGCGAGATTAGAGCCATGAAGAACCAATGGTGGACTAAGTTGGCCCAAGAAGTTCAGGGCTATGCAGACACTGGCAATCAGCAAGAATTCTACGCTGCCCCTAAAACAGCATATGGGCCTAGTAGAAATGCCTTTCATCCAGTTAGAAGTGCAGACGGAAACACCTTACACATAGAAAAATCGGAAGTCCTTACACGCTGGGCTGAACACTACCGAAACCTCCTCAACAGAAATACACAAACTGACCCCAACCTGCTCAACGAACTCCCCGTACTGCCAACTATCTGGGAGCTTGACACTCACCCTACCCATGCTGAAGTCAGAAGATCTATCAACGGCCTTAAAAACAACAAGGCAGTAGGACCCGATGGCATACCCACAGAAATCCTGAAGTACGGAGGTAATGCTATCAAAAACTGCATTCACGCCATCATCACAGCCACATGGAAAAGTAAATATGAACCGCAGCAATGGAAGGATGCTGACATCACAAACATTGATAAAAAGAAAGGTTACATTGCTGTGTGCGGCAACAGCCGCGGAATCTCGCTGCTCACGGCAGCTGGCTAAGTTCTAGCGAGACTGATGCTGAGGCGATTACTGATGTACATCACTGAGGAGGATTTGCCTGAAACACAATGTGGGTTCAGAAAGGAACGCAGTACCACCGATATGCTCTTTGTCGCGAGGCAGCTACAAGAAAAGTGTCGAGAACACCACAAGCCTCTCTACGTGGTCTTTGTTGATCTGACCAAGGCCTTTGCCACAGTGAACAGACCACTTCTTTGGAACATCCTGGAGAAATCTGGCTGTCCACCAACCTTCCTGGCTGTTTTAACTGCCCTCCATGACGGGGCCAATGCGCGTGTCATCAGCGCAGGAGGCAAATCTGATCCCTTCACGGTAGAGTCAGGAGTCAGACAGGGCTGTGTCATCGCCCCCATCATCATCAACCTCTTTCTTGCCGGTGTAACGAGAGTTGCCTCCAACCTGCTTCCTCCAGATGCTGGCATTCCCATCAACTATCGTCTTGACGGCAACTTGTTTAACCTTCGTCGCCTTCAAGCTAAAACTAAAGTGACTAGAGAAACCATCCTAGACCTGCAGTATGCTGATGACGCTGCTTATGTCAGCTCCTCACCTGAACACCTGCAGCATACCCTGGACCTCCTAGCCGACGCCTACAGCCGTGCTGGCCTCATCATCAACACCACCAAGACCGAAGTCCTATCAATGAAAGACCCACCCAACGACCCAGTCGCATTCCACATTAATAATCAAGAGCTGAAGAATGTCCCTCACTTCCCGTACCTAGGCTCTGTCCTCAGTGAAACCTGTGACCTCACCAGTGAGGTACACAAACGTATTGGCCTTGCATCTGCCTCATTTTGTAGACTTACCAATAAGGTCTTCCAGAACAGGAACCTAACAATCAAGACAAAAGTGACTGTTTATAAGGCAATATGCCTTTCTATACTTCTATATAGCTGTGAGGCCTGGGTTCCATACAGGAAACATCTAAGGCAACTGGAAACCTTCCACACAAGTTGCCTCCAGCGCATATTAGGATTAAAGTGGTGGCACAGGGTCCCACACACCGAAATACGGGAACGCACTAACATCGAACCCCTTGAAGTACTATTGCTACAAAAACAGTTACGCTGGGTAGGTCATGTCATCCGTGTGACTGAGGATAGACTACCACGAAAAGTTCTATACGGTGAAATCCCAGGCAGTAGCAGGTCTGCAGGAGGCCAGCACAAACGATTCAAAGATCACTTAAAAACCTCCCTCAAGCTGTGCAACATACAGTCGCAAGCACTCGAGACAATGGCCTCTGACCGGCAACAATGGCGAGCCTCTTGTCGGGAAGGCACTGAGGCATACGCAACCCAACTAAGGAACAAAGCAGAAGCAAAGAGGGCACAATGACACCAACTGCCTGCCCAGGATGGCGAATTCCTGTGTGACTTATGCAATCGCGTCTGCAAATCAAGAATTGGGCTGTATGCCCATAGACGAACTCACCAGAACTAGATGTACCCGAACTGGACTCTTCTACACTTAAATGGGCTTGAAGTGACGTCATCGTCGAAATCGACGGACAACCTTAATAGCATCTTCCATTTGACACAAAACCCGGAACCAGGTTCGGGGATAAACCCAGACCCAGGTCCGGGTTTTCGCGCCGTAAATGGAATGCATTTAGGCGGATATGTAAACAAACATTCTTCCTCTTCTTCTTTTGACCGGTCCTCCTCCTCGGGCGTCTCTCCTGTTTATTCACACACTTTTCCTTTCAATTGTGCTGTGTAGCTCAATTTTCTTCACTGCAATATACTATCACACTTTACTTTTCAGTTTGTTGCTGGAATAACTTACTGACATTGCTTATCCGTGCGCTTATTCAAGCATTTGTGCCCTTTTTTCCCAGCACTGCATCTCCATCCAACGCGTACCGTGCGATGGCCCCGTTGTCCTCCTCTAGCCTCTTACCCCACTCCTCCCTGGTGCTACTAATAACTCCCCTCTCTGCCTCTCATGGTTGCTGCATTCTACTATTGGATGTTCCACTGATTCTTTCTCCCATGTACTACAGATACAGTTATGTTTTCCTCCTTCCCTATTCCTGCCATTTAGCTGCGGGGTTCTCGTTCTTCCTTTAAACATCAGCCTGCTCCCCCAGTCTCCTACATGCCAGTCTACTCCCTCTAGCTTCTGTGTCTTGCTGTACCATCTTAATGTCGACTCTTTTACTCTAAAATTCATAGGCCCAGCCTAGGCAGATGGCACACCACCTGTTCATCTTCCCTTTTTTACAACAAAGAAGGCAGCTCAAGGGCACAAAAAAGAAAACAATAATAAAAAAAGCCCGCTACTCGCTGCTCCCAAAAAATAATTAAAAGAGGTGGCCGAAAGATCAATTTCGGGAGGAGAGGTGTCCTGATACCCTATCAGGCTGATGGATAAATGGGTTTTCTGGGAAAGCAAACTCTTTTAACTTAGACATTAGATACTTGCCTGTGTCCCAGGGTAATAGGTTCTCACTTGACGCAGGCTTAAGGGCCAGAGACAAATAAGCGCTGATGAACAACACACTTGTGAGACCAACACTAGCATGTTGCTCCACGGTGTAGGATCCTTACACACACACACACACAATTATAAGTTAGCACTAATCAACACCAAGGTGGCTCGGTTCATTATAAACAATGAGTTTGAACACCAGGCATCATAACACAGATCAAACAACAGATTAATATGTAACATCTTCACATGTGCAGACAAGCACACACTTAAAATTCTGTACAAGATCACATACACTTACATTGACATTGACCCACACACATACTGACAGGACGCAAACAGTCAGCGTACTCATAACACACTCAGCCAAAAATACCAAACATATCACACAAACACTGACACATGTACGGACTCATACTTTCCACGCACCACACGTGACTGGAACAGCCTCCCCCTACAAACTTTAGACTGCGGTACAATAGACTCATTCAGAAAACAAATACACACTCACTTGTCACAACACACCAAGACTAACTAGTAGTACACCTATTCATTTCCTTTCCCTACACACTCGGCACCCCAGTTCCCCCAGCAGCCAACACAAATATCCGTGTTATGCACCTGTACTGGTGCCCTGTGCATTACTTGTCAAGACCAAGACAACACACAGCTTATCAAATGCCTCCAACCTTACCTAATGATAACACTGCTGAACTATAACTCTCTCATTCACTCAGCACAAATGGGATCATGAAAATCAAGATCAATTATATCCTCCGGCATAAGAAAATAAAGCAAAACAACTGTACAAATGCATTTATTTAACTAATAAAAACATTGAGCACAATTATCAACAGGTAAAAAAATAGTTTTTTTTTCTTATTACACAGATTAATCAAGAAAGAAACTGAATTTCAAGACATTGCTGGATTCCCAGGTGTGATTGGGGACATTGATGGAACACGTTGACACGAAATTTAAAAAAAAAACGAAACTATTAATAATGATTATCATAACTGGGTTCATGTTAACTTTACAGTTTTGACTCACTCTAAGATCAGAAGAAACTAATAATGACACCTACAGAGTTTGTGACTTGAGCAAGTTGATAAATCCTGCCAGGAGGTACTCAGGATGAAAGGGGGCCCTGCATGGAGACTTGTCCGGAGGGACCTCGGACTTGGCGTTGTAGGGTGGGTGATGCGACACACGTAGCTCAGCATATGCCACCTTTGAAAGATGACTGTATATTGATAATCCAAATTGGATACTTTCTACAACAATTGAAATACTATTCATGCCTTCAAATTATACCTCGGCAACAAAAATATGATGGAATATAATTTTAAACAAAACTCGTCATTTAGGAAACTTAACCTATTTGGACCTATAGCCGCATTATTAGTTATCTTGTGCTTATCTTGAACCCGCGACCAGCGTGACGGGAGAGCCACTCCTTACCGAGTCGGCCAAAGAGGTACCCCATTCGCCAAGTGGGTTATGGGAGGCTCCTTATCAGGCCTAGTGGTACATCTCAAGACTTACCACTCCACCCCCTCCACCCCCCCAGCCCCCCCTACCCCCGAAGACAAACCTGGGGACCTGTGGGGAACCGGGTATTTGGGGGGAGGGGAGCCCATATCACTGAAAATGGCCTTCCAAAATTTCCTAGAAAATCCCTAAATCAGGAAAAATTCCCAAGTCTCGAAAGTAAGGAAAGTCCCTAACGCATACTCTTGTAGTCCATTCCAATATGACCTAGCATTCAATCTGTTGACAAGTGTCAGGCGTCTCATCAGATGGTGGGCATACTGGGCCCCCTCCCCACCGACGCCCTCCCAATCCGTCCCGCGGCGCGTAAGTTTTGACGGGCCACGCCACATGTCAAATATATTTAAACTATTCCAACCGAACTTTACGACCTGCGCGCACTGACTTAGGAACTAGTTTGTAGGGTGCACTGCAAGGCAGGTATGAGGCTCAGTCTGTGTATAGAGGCGGTTGTGAAACAATAACGATGTACTTAGAAAATCCGAGCCACCTAACTCTATAATTAAAGAGGCTTGCACCCCTGGCCCCTCCCCAAGGTAAAACGTATACGAAAATGCATTATAATAATAATTCTTTCACGTGCTAAATCAATACGAATATTGTGTTGGAGTGGTTATTCTTAAGTTTTGCCCAATTGATTACCATTTAAATATAATATTGAATTGTTACTGCTTCACTCATTGATAATCTAACCTGTCTGGTATTTTTTTGTGATATCAGTGACCCAAATAACACAAAGTCACTGAAACAAACGATTCATCTTTACATTATGCATAAATGGGGGTTACCAATGATGATGAAAATTAACTGGGTAGGTAATGATAAATAATAAATCAACATGTATCGGCAATAAACACGTCAGTCACTGTAAGGTAAAGGTAAAGTTGGGGGCATATGCTATAGCAGCGCAGTGCTCATCTCCGTCGCATTGGCCCTTGAGCCTGTGGTGGGAGGGAGCCCATTACCCCTGGACACAGCGCCAATGAAACACCCGGGTGGGTGCTATTCTGTATAAAACACAGCCGTCGCGTTTCACTCCCTCGCCCGGCCACAAAACCCTTGCCCCGCCATATATATATGGCTCTCCACACATCTATTCATCCAACTGTTTTCGTTTAAAGCCACTACAGGCCTCTTGCTGGGCCCGAAATGAACATTTCAACGTCCCGCCCACTGCACCACTTTTAACTTATTATTCATGGTTTTCGGCACATATCTATGGGTAAATATGTAACTGGCATACATTACCTACAATTTTGGATCACCAGGCACCACCTGGATGCAGTGGTTGTAGCAAAAATTACCCAAATATGGGAAATAAGGCATGCAAATGGCGGCGGCGGCGATAATCTTGGTCCTGGCCTGGGTCTTGGGTCGAAAGTGATCTGGCTAACCCTGCTCGGCAGTGGGGTCGCCCCGGGTCACCCAGATCCTCTAAAATGAGTGCAGGCTGCGGCGTCAGCTGATCGGTTCCGCTAAATGGAACACGCCAGATCACGACCCAGAAACGGGTTACGCTAAATGGAAGATGCTATAAGCAAGTAAGCAAGTGTGTGTGTGTGTGTGTGTGTGTGTGTGTGTGTGTGTGTGTGTGTGTGTGTGTGTAGTGCAGCTGACTTGCCTGATAGGTGAGCCTCCCATAACTAACTCTGCGAGGGGGTACCTCTTTGGCCGACTGGTTAAGGAGTGGCTCTCCCGTCTCGCTGGTCGTTCTCCTCTAATTTGATTTCTCTTCTCTAATTACCGTCTTCATTTATCTTCCTGTTAAGTAATCCTTCATCCACTCGATAATCTTTCCGCCCATTTCTCCCCATTGCTGTAGTTTCCAGATTACCCCATCCCCCCAGTTTTTTGGGTGTGTTTGTGTGTTATTATTATGTGTAAATACTTGCTTACTGGAGGAATGTGACAAATAAATACTAGTTTTGTATATGTTCCTCTTTTATTGCAAACTTAATAGCATAAAATACAAAAATCTGTCACCTATTCTTAATATTTCTCTCGTAAATAGCAGGTGGCATCTTTGATGCTGTATGCTGCATCCTTGATGCTGCTCGCTGTCATCATGACACTTTTCGCAGCCTGGCACCATCTGAATAGCTTTTAGTGACTCCTCTTTTCAGCTTTCACAAATTTTACTAATCTTTGCATAGGCTGCCTCCTTTTAACTAACAGCGTGGCGCCTCTTTGGAGGATGCTTTCGACGGGCGTAGCGGACAGCTGTTGCAGTTCCAGGTGTCTGCAAGCTCTCGGGCACGAACCGTTGTCGGGCTCCTGAGTTTCAGGCCCGTCACTTTTCCCAATGAATTCGGGAATGGAGATAGATATCAATACCTACATAACTTGGCTACCCCGCCACAAGACTAAGCACATCACTCTCTTAGCCCCACAGAGCCCGACGGGAAAGAGAAGGTCCTCACTGTACAGGGGATCAGCCACACAGCTCAGACAGGGAACTTCCTCAGCAAGGCCAGACACCATACACTGCACAAAATATACACAACTTGAAAGAAGTTAATTAACTGGGGGATACATGACAAACCATTAGGAAGAGTTTGTTTCAATTAAAATGCTTGAAAGCATTGCTAAAAGAGCTCATTCGGGTGACATTAACTAAGTGCCGTTATATTTAGATTGATGTATATATGAATTGTTCGTGATTCATTTTGCATTGAAAATCAATGACAAATAATAGAATGGCACTGCCATTCTATTGAAGTGAACTAAACATGAAAAGGGTGCAGAGTTTAGGTCAAAGCTGTGATAAGCAACAATCCAACTCAGGTAATACCAACAAAACATAGTTATTTGGCCACATTTGATGTGCATGCAGCAGTCAGATAAAGATCATTGATGTCTAGTAATAATATTAACTATAATCGAGAAAAGTAGCGAAAGGTTTCACTCGAAACTGGACTGTGGTAACTATCATGATATTATTCTATTAATGAAATGCACGAGTCACACAAAATTATATGAGAAGTGGCAAGGGATATAAATTAATTATAATTAAGTGCTTAAGTCATATTCCTTGGGAATAAATTAAACCACGATTCAGAGAAAGATGTCATGTTCCGAGGTGTCTTGTTGATGAGCGTATTCCACAATACGTAGAATGGTTTACACAAACGAAGGAACCTCTGGCTGCCATTGCTCTGCTCTTCCATGAAGTGCCGATGGAGACGAGACCAAAAGATAAAATTCATAATCAGAAGTAAATCTATCTAATAAACGGGCGGCGAACCAGACGTGGGGTGGGGGTGAAGGACTCGGGGTATTGTTTGGTTATGACCCCTCATGAAGGTCGTCTGAGCTCGATTACGCCCGCATGACGCTTGAGAGTGTGGGAGGAATCATGGTTTGACGGGCAAGCGGTCTAGACTTGTGGGGGGTGAAGGACGCGGGCGTTTAAGCCCCAAATACACTGCTGAATTTTGGTTCACGAATGCACGCGAATATGCAAGTCATCCTGTGTCGCGGACAAGTTCGGCATCTTTCTTGCCTGTTCTTGGCCGTTCGGGGACATGTCTGCGTCCACCACGCGACTTTTGACAGTTGGTCACGACCGCCACGAAAGTTTCATGTTGCATGAAAAATTCGCGGCCGTTCGCTGAATGTGCACGAATGCAAAATGGACGCCGAATTGTCGCCGAAATGTCGCCGACATGTTCCAGACAATTCGGCGTCCGATTCGCGGTGTTCGGCGAATTGTCGCCGAATTTTGACCGTTGAAATTGTAATATTATTGAGAAATTTGTCGCCGACATGTCACCGACTACTCGGGGACATGTCTCCGACATGTCGCCGAATGGCCAAGAATATTCGGGGGACATGTCCCAGAATATTCAGCGAATTAATCACGACACGGCAAATGGGTAGCGGTGGGAGGTGTACACGGGGGTCTGTCTATCTATCTATCTATCTATCTATCTGTCTATTACCCATCTCTCTCTCTCTCTCTCTCTCTCTCTCTCTCTCTCTATATATATATATATATATATATATATATATATATATATATATATATATATATATATATATATATATATATATATATATATATATATATATATATATATATACACGGAATAAAATAATTCTATAATAATAAATAGTCAACAAAAAATATGAAAACAAGAAGAATCATGAATTTATAAAATAGGTTTGGAACTAACATTTTAATTTATTTCATAATTAATTGACTATTTAATACTCTATTTATTTCTTAATATCATTATTCTGCCATTATATAACCTTTGTTTCATTTTCAGTTTTCTAATTTTTTTCTTCTTTCAGTTATTGGTTTGTTTATTAATATTACGTAAACATTCATTCATTCTAAAATATTTGTAGGAGAGCAAAACAAAAACAAGTCACATTTATACATTTTATTACACATACTATCATACATATTACCACACATATTACCACACATGGTATTTACTCGCCCACAATTATGTCCTGCCAGGCCACTGCTCCCCGGTGTTGTAGTAGTCCATGAGGTAGGCGCGGCACTGTCGGAGAATTGTTCTCGACATGTCGCCGACACTTCGGGGACATGCGCAGACAATTCGGAGACATGTCGCCAGTTATTCCGCCACAAAAAACCGTTAAAATTTCAGATCTTGAGCTCGGCGACATGGACGCCAAATAGTCGGCGACATGCCTCCGAATTGTCCCCGAATTGTCGTGAGCATTCGCCGACATGTCGCCGAATGGTCACAAACTGTAAGAATCTTGGTCATGTCGGCGAACCGGTCGCCGAATTTTTTCACGAAGTGATTTGGCGTCAAGTATTTGGGGCTTTTGGTGTCTGTACCTGCCTGTGGGTGTGGGAGGGGTGAGGGGTGGAGGATACCGCTTGAGAGAGAAAAAGAACATTGCGTCGCTGTATATCGATCTCCGAAGGCAGGTAGGCCTAATGTTTGGTGGTGGAGGGATGCGGTGTGGTGTCATGAGACGTCCTGCTATAATAAGACATCCCATCCTGATCTGCACATGTGCGGAATCCAATGTTTACAAAGAGTATTGATATCGTCGTTTGTCCCAGGCAAGATGGCGGCAAGGCACCATGGCAGCTTTTGTGAAAAAATGGCTAAATTCAAGTATGACATGGACCCTATTATTCAGATATTACTAAATGGACAGTATCCAAGAAACATGACGATCAATGAGAAGAGAAATCTGAGGAGACAGCGGGAGAATCACATGATCAAAGGTAGGCTTATTATTTTAGCTATTAAAAGACAGTGCAGTGAGTGTAATGGATAAAATTTGTGATGATTTCTTTAGATACATTCGTGTGCATTGTCATTTATTTAGTTGAAAGTTTTCTCCCTTGAAAATCGAAAGGGAAAGGTGCGTATCAGCAGGAGTTTTGTCTGTGCCAAGCAACTGGTTTTAAAGGCCCAATTTGTTTCTTATATGACGATTGTTATAAGCCAGGAATGAATCTCTCAGGAAGCCAGTTTTACCCGTTTTTTTTCTTCCAGTTGATACCTTTTAAACTTTTCAGTGTTTTGAGGCATGATTTATTGTACAAGGTAATTCTTTACAAGAAGTCCGCCTCCTCCTTCGCCACTCCAGCCCCTCCTACCCCCAACACAAGCCTGGTGACCTGTGGGGAACTAGGGTTTTGGGATGGAAGGAAAAATCACTGAAAAATAGACATCTAAAATTTCCTAAAAAATCCTAAAATAGGAAAATTCCCTGCCAAAATTAGAGAAAGTACCTAACGTATACTCTTGTAATCTATTATAACAACCTCCCCCTCCGCCACTCCAGCCCTTCCTACCCCCAACACAAGCTTGGGGACTAGTGCAGAACTGGGGTTTTGGGATGGAAGGAAAAATCACTGAAAAATGGACTTCCAAAATTTCCAAAAAAAAAAAAAAAAAAAAAAAAAATCAAATAGGGAAAATTCCCTGGCCTCAAGAGTAGGGAAAGTAGCTAACGTATACTCTTGTAATCTATTATAACAACCTAGCGTTCGCTGCAGCCGGTCTGTTGACACCCCCACCCCACCGCTGCCCAAATCCGTCCCGCGCTGCGTAATTTTCGACAGCTCACACCTCAGGTCGAACATAATTAAACTACCCCGACCGAACTTCACATAACATAATCTCTAGTAGGGGAGCTTCGCCCCCCGCGCCCCCCCCACCTACCAAATGGGTGCCCCCACTGGACCCTCCCACTCTGCACTCGACTTTCTACTCATGCTCATCCCTATACTGTCCAAACCCCTTATGCAAGAGTTAACCAGCATCTTCACTCTTTCATCCCTCACGCTGGTAAACTCTGGAACAATCTTCCTTCATCTGTATTTCCTCCTGCCTACGACTTGAACTCTTTCAAGAGGAGGGTATCAGGACACCTCTCCTCCCGAAACTGACCTATCTTTCGGCCACCTCTTTGGATTCTTTTTAGGAGCAGCGAGTAGCGGGCTTTTTTTTATTAATGTTTACTTTTTTGTGCCCTTGAGCTGTCTCCTTTGCTGTAAAAAAAAAAAAAAAAAAATCTTTTAGGAAAAAATACCTTAGAAGTAGAGCAAATCTCGAGAAATGTCATGTAGAATATATTTGAACTACCCCAATCGAACTTTACATAACCTAATATCTAATGGGGAAGCTTTGCCCCCCTCTGATCTCCTCTAACCAAGGGTACCTGTGCCCACCCCTGGACCCCACCCCACATTATAACCTACTTTTGAGACCAGGAATTTTCACTATTTTGGATTTTTTAGGGAAATTTTGGAAGCCTATTTTTCAGTAATTTTGGCTTCCCCCTCTCAAAATCCTGGTTCCCTACAGGTCCCCAGACTTGTGTTGGGGGGTAGGGGTGCTGGAGTGGCGGAAGGGGAGGCGGAATTCTTGTAAAGAATTACCCAGGTGTTGGAGTTGACTTTGGCAATGAGCCATGAATTTAGCAGACTCATTTCATGGCTATTTTTACAGTTGTCTTTCATTACTACACTCTCATAAAATATAAATGATAACAGAAGAACAGTTGATCAAGTAGATACTTTTATGGTGTGTGATTAAATAAATGGATCTTGGCATGATCATAGTATGGTTATTATTTATTTGCACTAAAAGTTATTCCTCAAAACTCTCAAATGAGTCTAAAACATATCAAATGGAAGAAAACACTGTCAATAGGAAACAACATCGATTTACTGCTACTCTTTGGTGGCACATCTTTTTACCCTAATGTCCCCAATTGCCACATCTTTTTTACCCCAATGCTCTGCAATGTTAACCCAAAATACACAAAAATATCTTTGTACCCCCAATGGATGTCAAGTGTCTTTTGACCCTATGAACATCCTGTGTCTATTTGCCTATACGATATTCCAATGCATATGAATCTTTTTTTACCACAGTGATCCCTAATTGCAAACTATATCCGATGAACACATCCCATGGCCTAGCCAGCCCCAGAATACTGAAGGATAATGAACCCGAGGGCCATTATTACTCCACTAATACCCCTGTGTACCCTAATGGTATACCCTAGCATACTACCATGCTACCCTAATATAGCTACCCTAATGATACCAGATTGTAAACCTCACCCCAATGTTCATTTGGGTAAAATGATAATTTTACCCCAATGATACCTCTATGTATGTATGTACCCTAATGATACCCCCAGTTTACTGCAATGTAGCTACCCCAGTGTATCCCAGTATTAGCCCAATGCTACCCCAGTGTAACTCAATGTACTCCATTGATACCCAACTGTACACTAATGTACCACGATATAACCCCACTGGCCCAATGTAACCCAGTGATACCCTAATGAACCACAGTAACATATTATGTATTTTTAACCCAACAAACTCCAATGTTACCTCCATTAAACATCCCTTCTACACCAATGTGAACTGACCGCAAACTGTACCCAAGTGATGGAAATGAACATTGGGGTACAGTTGACAAGTAGATATCATTGGTGTAAAATGTGGAGTGCTGTGGGGTACCAATTGTGTAAAGAGATGTCTACAATGGGGTACAGGGTGGTATCATTGGTGTAAAGTGACATATACAGTGGGGTATCATTGGTGTAAAAAGTTGTCTACATTTTGGTACAGTGGGGTATTATCGAAGTAAGTAAACATTTACATTGGGGCGCAGTTGGGATGTTTATAAATGGGTAAAACGGAGCATCACTGATGTCAAGAGACAATTACCGGTACATTAGGGTAAAAATCATACAATGGAATTGCACATCTTCTTTTGTTTAATATGTGAATATGATATGAAAGTCAATATGACTTGATTATGATATTAAGTAAATATCAAATCCCTTGCTCTTAACGGTAAACTCTAGAACACCCTACCTTCATCTGTATTCATGGTTTTATTAGTGTATTTTTGAGGCATGTGGACTTCCACCATTATCTTAAAATGCAATCAGTCACACAACTGAGAAACATAAAAGAATATATACAGTGCTGTTTCTTCAAGTTCTTCTTTTACAGATGGGAAGTTATTTTACAAAAATAAAGATTCATTGGTAGAAGTCCTCACCACCCCATCACTAGTGGTTGGCCATATGTGTATCATGAATACCAGAACAAGAATTGGTGCCAAATACTTTTGGCATGGCATGATAGAGGATAAGGTCCCGTAAAAAAAACAACTCCCCGAGATTGGTTCATGGTGGCATGGGAAGAACAGGACACGGATGCACCAGGTACCAAGGTAAGGGCGTTGAGCTTTGACCTCTCTTCAGGTGACGAGACTTCAACCAACAAGCTACCGTCCCCTTCTGGCATGATCTTGGGCTCACGGCCACAAGCCTTGACCAGAGAACGGTGTATTAAAAAAATATCGAGGTCATTAATCGAGCATCCATTCACAGACTTGACAACAATGTACTTTTGAAAAGATTGAATGACTCTTTGATTTAAATTAGGCGCCGCAACAGCCAGGGTCATATGGCGCCGCATTCATTGAGTTAAAAACAAACAAACAAAAAAGAAAAAAAACTAAGAAGGCTAAAAGAAGGAAACTAAAAAAGTAAACTAAGAGCAAAGCCAAACAAAACGAGACGAAACAAATCACACAGAAAACGGTCATAACTCATGGAGAAGGCCAGCCTTCTTCATAAAGAGAAGTACCTCGTGTCCCGGGGAAAAGCATCTCCCTCCCAGCATCAGCGAGAGACGGAATGATCCGTCTTCTCCCCGACACTACGACAGGTATCGCACTCGCAGGTCCCCCAAACTGGGGCACTCGACCAGCAAGTGCCGCACAGTCAGGGGAACCAAGCAGTCATCACATTAAGGCTGCACCCCCCAGGACATGAGGTAACCATGTGTTAGACGCGTATGACCCGTCCGAAGACGGGTCAAGGCTGTCTGCGAGCGACGGTCACGGACACTTTCGTATGACCAAGGACGAGACACAGTCCTGGTAATATCTCCCATTTTGGAAGTCGCACCACGAGCATTACACCTCTCCTGCCAACTGGCAAGAATTGCCTTGCGAATCTCTGGAAACATATCTGTACATAGGACAACATTAGGGGGCAGCTCTAGCTGCCTCCCTTTCAAGTCCATCAGCTCGTTCGTTCTCGTGTACGCCAACGTGTCCTGGAACCCAACAAAACCCAACGCGATATCCCCTGTTGCCGAGCAAATACAGCCAATCGAGAACAGATAGAACTAGGGGATTAACAGAGGGAGTAAAGGAGCCCAGCGCAGAAGAGCGCTACGAGAATCACTAACGATCATAAAAGAGTCCACAGGAAGGGTAAAATAATCTGTAAAGAGAGGACTATTTCAGACAGCTCTGCAGTAAATACAGAAGCAACAGAAGAAAGACTACCTCCCCGACACCAAAGCCAACTCCAGCATCCAATTTAGAGCCATCAATAAAGACAGGGATGGAGTCCGAGTGTTCAGTGAAATGCTCTAAAAATAAGGCTCAGGACGCATATGGCGGTAAATCCTCTTATTGTCTATAGTGGGAGAACACACGGATACACTGGGAACTGCCAGTATCCAACCCTAGGTACTCGATAAGGGCAGATAGGAATGGGAGGGAAAGACAACGGTGTCATGGCAGACGCTACCCGAAACCCAAAAGGTTTAGGGAGACTAGGTCGCTCATCATATTCAGGCGAACGGGAATCCTGCAAAATTGACACACAAGGAACTGATTCTGGAAGGAGTTGGACGCGGAACCAGCAACGGAATAAAGAGGACTGGCGTCTCAAATCCAGAGGCAGGACGACAGCATCCACGAGGAGGCAAGGTATCGGTGAAGACCGGAATGCACAAGTAGCCAAACAGACCCCGGCGTGATGTACTGAGTCCAACACGCGTAGGCGAGCCTCCTTGACGGAGGAGTAAACCTCACAGCCACATTCCAACTTGGAAAGGATGAGTGTTCTGTGGAAGAGGAGTAGCGTGTCCCTGTCTGCGCCCCAAGAAGTATGAGCTAAAACACGAAGGAGGACAGGGCTTTCTGACAAGCCGCCTTAACGTAACGTAAATGAGGCACCCAGGTTAGGCGGCTATCAAATAAAAGACCGAGGTAACGAGTCGTCTCTACACAGGACAGTCGCCTATTATTACCAAGATATAAGTCAGGGTCCGGATGAACGTCTCGAAGACGACATAAATTCATAGCCATTGTCTTTGAGGACGAAAATCGAAAGCCTCGCGTATTTGCCCAGTTGACGACTCTATTAATCGTCAATTGCAGTTTTCGTTCAATCAGCGACATCCTTGCCGCAGAAAACGAAATGGATAAATCGTCTACATATAAGGAGCTATGAACTCCATCAGGCAGGCCACCAACGACTCCATGAATAGCCACAGCAAATAGCGTAACACTGAGAATACTTCCCTGTGGTACACCATCCTCAAGTGGACAAACTTCGGAAAGAATACTCCCCACTCTAATCCGTAAAAGACGATGAGATAAAAACTCCTGAATAAAAATAGGGAGACGGCCACGAAGACCAAACTCAAACAGGCTAAGTAAAATACCATGACACCAAGTGGTGTCATAGGCCTTCTCCAGATAAAAAAAGCATGGTCACCTGGTGGTGATTATTGACAAACGCCTCACAAACTGAGGACTCCAAGGATAAAAGAGCATCCAAAGTGTACCGCACCTTTCGGAAACCATATTGCACCGGGGTCAATAAATTCCGGCTGTCCAGGTACCACATAAGCCTGATATTCACTATCTTCTCCATCACTTTACAAATGCAGGATGTTAAAGAAATAGGACGATAGTTAGTTGCTTGGAGATGATGTTTCCCAGGCTTCAGAATGGGAAGAATTACAGCCACACTCCACAGAGATGGACAATCACCGGTACGCCAAATGAAATTGTAAAGATCCAATAAAAATGTAAAACCACAGTCAGACATGTGGCGTAAGAAAACATAAGGGATGGCGTCTGGACCTGGCGAGGAATCATGACACTGGGATAAAGCCGTCTTCAACTCGGAGAGAGAAAATGGGATATTATAAGATTCCCCTCCGGTGGAAGCGAAGTTAACGCCGAGTGATTCCAAATCCCGGCGATGACGTGCCCTTGGTGCAGTAGGATATTTCCTAGTGACACTGGCAAAGTGCTTGGCGAATAGGTCAGCAACAGTCTTAGGGTCCGCCACCGTCTCCCCTGCATGCGATAGCACTGGAGGGGGAGGGGGGGAAACTTCCCAGAGATCTTACGAACTCTGTTAAAGACTTCTGTGAGTGTAGTTCTGGTAGTGATGGAAGAAAGATAAGCCTTCCAAGAAATTCATTGAGCCTCCTTGAAAGTGCGTCGTGCTCGAGCACGCGCTCGCCGAAAAGCATCCAAACACGGGGGGTCCCCACGGTGACGACGAAGTCGAGAGAATGCAGCACGCTTTTCTTGCACAACAGTAGTGCAAGCGGCGTTCCACCAAGGAACAGGACATTTAGGGAACTGGCCAGACGTCCTGGGGACGGATTGAAGGGCTGCAGAATGTAAGGCATCAGTGAAATAGGATGCAGCCTCGTCGGAAGTTCCAAAGTCAGCCAACGGACGAAGAGAGGAGCTAAATTCCGTAAATCGCTGCCAGTCTATTTATCTAGACGCCAGCGAGAAAGGCGTGACTGTGGTACGGAATCAATGCTTTCCAGTAAAATTGGAAAGTGGTCACTGCCATACAAGTCCGGTAAGACCCCCCAACTAAAATCAGGAAAAGAATTAGAAGTGCAAAGTGAAAGATATACAGAAGTAAAAGTACCAGTCTGGTTATGAAAATGTGTCACCAAGATACTCTAATACGACTAGCGGAGTTTCACTGTGCAGATAAGGAGGCTTGGCTGGAAGCAGCTAGAAAGTTCCTCCTTTTGATGTATGGAAATGGTATTCAAGGCAAGTTATGTAATACCCTTGATGAACTGCGCTTTCAAATGGCAACCTCAACTGACAAACCAGTGTCCTCTCTCCCACCTACTGATGATGCCTTCAGTTACAAGTTACAGACCATAATTTGGTGCAGTAGCCATATCGCAAAGCCAAAGACAATAGATCCTACTAATTATCGTTGGATGAAATGTAATAAAGACCTGCAATATGTAACAAATTTGAAGGAGTCTGCCCCAAAGGAAA
This sequence comes from Eriocheir sinensis, assembly GCF_024679095.1. Classification (NCBI taxonomy): domain Eukaryota; kingdom Metazoa; phylum Arthropoda; class Malacostraca; order Decapoda; family Varunidae; genus Eriocheir; species Eriocheir sinensis. Next base: position 10,021,489 of record NC_066514.1, read on the forward strand.
TACGTGACTAGACCCACCTCTTCTGTATGGATGAAAAATGCACTGATGGAAGAAAATGTCCATGCATCTTAGCAGGCCTAAAATGTATTGAGATATGCAACTGTAATAGTCGTTCAAATATTGCCATTGTAATTCAAGTTGATGAGGATGAGGATGACGAGTAAGATTAGTTACTCATTATGTTTACGCTTTATAAACAGCTGATTTCCAGTGTCTGAAAGGAATAATATGTTGTACTCATTATGTTGCATGGTGATACCAATTACTGTATTTTGTTTGTACTTTGTTGGTCTCAAATATCTCTTATACCATTGGTAGTATCTTCTAATTATTGCCTGTATTATCTATAGTAATAGAATCGCATTCAAAAGATGCTACTTCCAAATTATTAATTCTACAACGAAATTACATACGAAAGATGTTTCTTGCAAAATGACATTAATGCCATACTAAGTTGTGCTAGTTTATTCATTTTGGTCTCATTAGAAAGCGCATTAAATGCTATAAAACATTGAATAAGGTAAAAATGTTCATATCTTTGACCGTTTACTCGTGACCGTAAATGAAATTGTTTTTTCAATGTTTTTCACTATGTTTGTAAGAAAAGTCTCTCTTGTTTACCTTTCTGTGCTTCCTACAATAAAATGGTGGTCATATTATGATTCATCATATCCTAAAGCATATAAAACTATGCCCCATTTATTTTTAAATATTTTGAAGTGTAAGAATATGATAAAGAAAACGTATGCACTGTGCAACAAATTCTAGGGAAGTTTACGGTTAAAAGTGTTGATAAGAAAACGTTGTGCAGGGATTTTCGAAAGTACAACTCCATTTCTGGAAAGCAGACGACTAAAGCTTCAACAATACCAAATTGAGCTTGTTGTACCTCTGGTATGGGTAGCTTCATTTTTGGAGCACTTTTCAGCTGTCCACTGCAGCACTAGAGAGAGAGAGAGAGAGAGAGAGAGGCAAAAATAAATGAAAATAATAATAATAATAATAATAATAATAATAATAATAATAATAATAATAATAATAATGATAGTGACTACTACTACTACTACTACTACTACTACTACTAATAATAATAATAATAATTACAATAATACTCTCTCTCTCTCTCTCTCTCTCTCTCTCTCTCTCTATCTATCTATATCTATCTATATCTATCTATATATATATATATATATATATATATATATATATATATATATATATATATATATATATATATATATATATATATATATATATATCAGGGTGGCAGATGGAAACGCGCGTGAGGACGATCACTGCTCTCCTGTCTTGTGAAGAGTGGGTTGGCTCTACAGAAAGAAAAGAATAGACTTCAACACAGCAGTGACATTGTAGAAACAGCTCAATAACTACTACCCACAAAACATTATCGATCTCCCTACAGTGAACAACTTAACAGGCAGCTTGACTAGGCAGCAAAATAATCTATTTGTACCCAGAGTGACCACCCAATCAGGAAGTCGCTCTCTCTCTGTACGAGGTCCTTCCTTATGGAACCTCCTTCCTAAAAATATAAAAGATTCAAACACTCTACACTCTTTCAAGACGAGCCTTAGGCAATTCCTCCTGTCAAATCACTAGCAGTGTGAGAGTGTGACCAAACGACAAACTTATGTATGTGTAACAAAATATGAACACTATTGATGTAACCATGCAGTAACATTTATGCAATGCCTGTAACGGACAACCAACTACCTGCAAATACTATATTATTGTTCAAATTACATATGTGTTTCTGTATGTTGCCATGTAATGTATATTTTCATCACTATATATACCTATTCAAGGACAGTATGTGCTTATTTATGTATGTAGTTTTAGGTTTAATCATAGGACATAACTATGCCTATCCAAGGAATATAATGTAATATCTATTAATGTAAATAATAACCACTTTCATAGTGGAATAAATTTTTTTTTTTTTTTTTTTTAATTATAACTTAATTTAATTTAACTCTCTCTCTCTCTCTCTCTCTCTCTCTCTCTCTCTCTCTCTCTCTCTCTCTCTCTCTCTGATCCCCTTTACGGCCTTTGACAATATGATGTGGTGGAATCGCCTGAGCATACTGAAAAAGGGCAATATAAAATAAGGATGAGGAGGAGGAGGTGGATAACACACGCAGACACTCGCACAGCCACAAACACCCACCCACCCACCCACTCAACCACACCCACACCCACCCACCCACCGACCCAACCACTTTATTGATGAATAAACAATAAAAATAATGTTAGTCGCTTATCCATGGAAAACAGTTCAAACATTTTATTAAAAGCAATGTTGGAAATATAAAGGAACTCGTTTATTGATAAATGAACAGTTAAAATAACATATTTTCACTCATCTTTCATGAAAACATAGTTAAAACAACTCTTCAGTTATTGAAAGGACATTGTATGGCGATTGCATTACATAACTCTGATAACCTGTTAACCGTATTTCGTTCCATCAACAAGAAAAAAAAATCAAGTTCGGGAGGAGAGGTGTCCTGCTACTCCTCTTGAAAAAGTTCATGTCGAAGGCAGGGGAAAATACAGATGAAGGAAGATCGTTCCAGAGTTTACCAGCGTGAGGGATGAATGACTGAAGATGCTGTTTAACTCTTGCATGAGGGGTTTGGACAGTATAGGGATGAGCTTGATCAGAAAGTCGTGGGCGTGGCCGCAGGAGGGGAGGCATGCAGTTAGCACGTTCAGAAGAGCAGTCAGCGTGGAAATATCGATATAAAATAGATAGAGAGGCAATATCGCGACGGAATTTAAGATGTAAAGTCTATCAGTTCGAGTAGGATAGCTGCTTAGACGAAGAGCCTTAGGGTCGTATTATGAGACATTTCGCCGCCCAAGAACACATATTTGACAAGGCTTTCGTAGGAGTTGTGGGCATTTCCAGGGATAGTTTTATGACCCTGGTGGTAGTCTGACCCTTCTTCTGTACCGTGAACCTAAAGAAACACTCATTTGAACCCGATTGGTTCCTCTTTGACCTTTAGAAATAGCTGATGTGATATGGCAAAGTGTCTTATAATACCAGCCTTAGACTCCACTCTATCCAGAAGAGCTGTGTGAGTCGAGCCCCACCATACGTGAGATGCATATTCCATACGAGGGCGGACAAGGCCCCTGTATATGGATAGCAACTGTGGGGGGGAGAAGAACTGGCGGAGACGATACAGAACGCCCAACCAGAGAGGAGATGTGAAGTTTCAGTTAAGGTTTTGAGTTAAGGATAGACCGAGGATACTTAATGTTGAAGAAGGTGACAGCTGAGTCTTGTCGAAGATAAGTATTTGGAACATTGTGTCGAGATGATAGGTGGAGAAATTGAGTTTTTGAGGCATTGAAGAACACAAGGTTCCTTCTACCCCAATCGGAAATGATAGCAAGGTCTGAGGTTAAGCATTCTGCAGCCTCCAGTCTGGAGTTATGTACTACCTTTTGGGATGGTCTTCTATTGAAAGAAGTTGAATAATGCAGAGTGGAGTCGTCAGCGTATGAGTGGACAGGACAGTTTGTTATGGAGAGATCATTGATGAATAACAGGAAGAGAGTGGGTGATATGACAGAGCCCTGTGGAACACCACCGTTGATAGGTTTAGGGGAAGAACAGTGACCATCTACCACCGCAGAGATAGAACGGCCGGACAGGAAACTGGAGATAAATGAACAGAGAGAGGGATAGAATCCGAAAGAGGGCAGTTTAGAAAGCAAAGACTTGTGCCAGACATTATCGAAGGCTTTCGATATATCTAGGCAAACAGAGAAAGTTTCACCGAAACGGCCTAGAGAGGATGACCAGGAGTCGTTAAGAGAGCAAGAAGATCGCCAGTAGAACGCCCCATGCAGAAACCATTATGGCGATCAGATAGAAGGTTAGAAGTGGAAAGGTGCTTTTGAATCATCCGGTTAAGGATTGATTCAAAAGCTTTAGATAGACAGGAAATTAAAGCTATAGGGCGGTAGTTTGAGGGATTGGAACGGTCACCCTTCTTAGGCACAGGCTGTACAAAGGCATACTTCCAGCAAGAAGGAAAGGTAGATGTGGATAGGCAGAGACGAAAGAGTTTGACCAGGTAGCACTGAGGCACAGTTTTTAAGGACAATAGGAGGCACTCCATCAGGTCCATAAGCCTTCTAAGAGTTGAGGCCAGGGCGGGCATAGAATATGCCCAGAATCGTCCAGGGTGGTGTTCTTACAGACAGTTTGAGAGAAGAGTTCAACCTTAGAGGTAGATGAGACGGCGATGCTGCCGTCAGGGTTAAGGAGAGGAGGGAAAGAAGAAGAAGTGAAATTGGAGGAGATATTTTTGGCTAGATGCCATAAGTCACGGGAAGAATTAGAGAAAGCAAGGTTTTGGCATTTTCTATTAATGAAGGAATTTTGGTAAATCGAAGAATATATTTGACACGATTCCGGGCAGAAATAAAAAGATTATGGTTAGCAGGAGAGAAGGCTCTGGTACCTTTTGTGAGCTGCCTTTCTATCTTTAACCCGTGGGCTTCGGCTATGGGAAAGCCCAGAAGTGGCTGAGAAACGTCAACATTACACTGCATTTTGAGACTAAGAAAAGAGCATGGAACGTACATCAGAGTACTCCTCTCATAACCATAAAGCTGTTAAAATTATTTACTTTACTCAAACTCCATTCTTTTGGGTGGTGTTCGTTACAAAATAAACAGTCTTGTGACGCGTGACATCTAGCCGAGAGTAGCTTGTTGTCTACTTCAGAGAATTTGACAAGTGGTTACTGTGTGATTAGCGAATTCAGTCTGCCTTGACCTTACAGCACCACCTATGATAAAAAAGCCCATCTCAAGATCACTCACCCACCATTGTGACCCAGGGCGTGTAAGGTGGGTTGCTCTACGCCACCACCGCCTAGAATTATGGGTTTTATGGTGAGCCCTTTTTAGGGTCCACGGCGCTACAACAACGACTAGTGAAAGCTCGGAAAAGGGTCTGCCGACGTTCTCGGGTTAATAGCACCAGAACAAGCATGATTAAACCAAGGCTTTCAGCATGAAGAGTAGAGAAAGAACGTGGAATGTATGCCTCCATTCCAGAGACAATCACCTCTGTGATGCACTGGGCACACACAGAGGGGTCTCTCTCCTGGAAGCAGTAATCATTCCACTGGAAATCGGAAAAAGTACATCCCCAGGTCGTTCCACCAAGCTGAAGCTAAATGCCAGAAGCATCGCCTCTTCGGTGGGGTAAGTGGTTTAGTGTGGCCCCACTGAATCAATCTGCTGGTCATGTGCTGGCTACAGCCATGCAACAGCTAGGGTCAAGCTGTCACTGCCGGGTGGGCAATCGCAATGGTCCAGCGGTCGCCGTTAAACTCCTTGCAGTGGCTGCGTATACTTTCTTATCACCCCTGGTTGGGCTCCGTGGTGGATGGGGGTGTGGGGAAGTGAAAGACCCCCCCCCGTGTATGGGTAAGTTTAATTGCTCCGGCCTGCCTCCCTCCCTGACACCATCCTCTCTCATCACCAACAAAGTTCCTCACCAACGACTGTTTGCTCACGGAGTTAAGGAGTAGAGGGTAGAGTTTTGAACTGGGTCAAGGCGTGGCAATAGGAAGCAAAAGTGCAAATCAATGGTAAAAGATCTGACTGGGGATGTGTTACAGGTGGGGTCCCACAAGGGATTCTCCAAACAGATTATAGATTATATGAGGGATAAATGGCAGATGGAGAATGGTAGGGTAGTGCAATTCTGAGTGTAGAACAACCAGCCTCACATAACTATTGCTTAAATGACACTCCATAAGTAGGTCTGGGTGCGAGAGAGGATTTAGGGGGTCTTAGTGAACTCTGATCTCCGTCCAAGGGCACATGCATTCAAGCTAGAAATCGAGCTAATAGGGTACTGGGATTTATTTCAAGGAGCGTAACAGAAGCCGAGTCTTCCTCAAACTATATTTAGCATTAGTTAGACCTCATCTTGACTATGCGGTTCAGCAGTTCTGGTCATTCTACTATAGAATGGATATCAAAATGTTAGAATCGGTGCAGAAGGATGACTAAGATGATTCAGGGGTTGAACTTGACCATGAGGAAAGACTCAAACAGTTAAACACTTGCATTCTCTAGAAAGAAGGGTGCGTGGAGACATGATCGAGGTTTATAAATGGATGAAGGGCTTTAATAGGGAGACATTCATAAGGTTTTGTTGGTAAGAACCGGGTAGGACACGAAGTAACGGGTTTAAACTGGATACATTCAGATTCAACAGGGACATAGGCAAAATTGGTTTACTAACAGGGTGGTGGATGAGTGGAACAGGCTTAGCAAAGTCATGTAAAACAATTGTCACATTCAAAATAGACTAGATAAATTCATGGATATATATATATGGGTGGGGTATATATACATATATATTCATGGGGCCTCAAAGCTGCCTGTACAGGCCTACCCGGCCTCTTGCAGACTCTGCGTTCTTATGTTCTTATGTTCTTATCTTATCACCTGGGCCTTTCCCGATTCCTGTGGTGCTTCTGGAAGTCCCCTACCCTAGGTATTTTGCCCAAGACAGGTACGTGTGACCAAAAGTTCCACGGAGATAGTTCAATGAGTTCACAATAAACCTGGGGGCTCCTCAGTTTCCCATAATAGAAGTTATAGCTTGCATATATGAGCCTGTTTCATTTCATAAATACATTTTTGGCAAGTCTCTGGCTGGCTACTCGATAAATAATAAATGATATTTTTGAAGGACACCGTTCTCTGGTCATGGCTTGTGGCCGTGAGCCCAAGATCAAGATGTTCCTCCCACAACTCCAAGTCTGACTATAAGGCCCGCTTCATCTAACGAGACGCCTGCTGATGATCGCAGTGAGCCCCATCAACAGAAGTGCACTCGCAGCGAGGAGTCCCTCGAAGAAACACCTCCTGCTAAAGTGCCTTCTCCAGCGTCTGCTTCGGGGTCGCTGGAAGAACCCCGAGTACCGGCTGCGGCCGCCACCCCTGCACCAGTGGCCCCGGCTGATCATCAGCCGGTGACCGCTGTTGCTCAAGGCCACGGTGCGGCGCTGCCGGCGCTCGTGTCCCTCGCCTCCGCACAGTCTGTGCCGGAGGCTCCACCCACATCATCCTCACTTGCCGCTGCGTCGGAGTGGTGGAAGGTTGGGGCAGGGTGAGTAAGCCGCCGGCGGGAGTAAGAGGCCGGGGAAACTTACGCGTTCCCCGACCTGTCATATCGGCCTTCTGGCAGATAAAGAAAACGCTAGCGCAGGGGTCAACACTCCAGCGAAAGCCCGGTGCTACCACAGGGAGATCTCTCTCCGGGTTCGCCCTGAAAAAAAAAAAAAAAAAATTCAAGATCCTACAGTGGAACTGCCGTGGGTTGCGAAGAAGCTGGGAGGAACATCACCTACTCATTAAAGACTCCCAGTCACAGTGTCTCTGCCTCCAAGAGGCACTGTTAGGAGCGTACTGTCATCCTCTCCGACGCAATTACAGTGCCATATACTCTCCAGCAGATCCCACACAAGCTCCCTCGGGAGGTACGTGTCTCCTCATCTCCAACGACATCGCACACACTCCGCTATCACTTAACCCTCCATCATCTCCCACCCGGTACACCAGTCAGTCACTCCTGACACTCGTGCGCCAATTGCCCTCACCCTTCCTAATAGTTGGCGACTTCAGTAGTCGCCATACACTATGGGAGGATACCACCACCAACGCAAAAGGAGTCACTGTTACAACTGTAATACAAGTCCTAGACCTCTGCATATTTAACACCGGTCACCCAACACAGTACCATATGCAAACTGACACACGGTCAGTTATTGACCTCTCACTCGGTTCCCTCGACGCATACCTCGAATTCAGGTGGGAAATATCTACATGGCAGCGACCACTACCAAATCTCCATCTCCCTTTCCACTTTCCAACCGTCACTTCGATTACCGCTTTGGAAATTGGATCGAGCGGACTGGGAGCATTTACGGACCGTGGCTAACACGGAGACATCAACTGATGACTTTGACATAACCGAGGATGCAGTTACCTTTCTTGCGGTGCACATTCACCGTGCTGGAGAACTCAATCCTACAGACAACGGGACATGCATCACGTCGGCCTTTGCAATGGTGGTCGGACGAGTGCAAGCAGGCAGTGGCTTGCTGTCGCCGGGCTGCTACAAAAGGTATAGGACAGAGTTGAACCAAATTGCATATAAGAGAGCAAGAGCACATGCACGCCGGACTCTGAACGAAGCACGACGATCTACATGTGTTTGTTAAGTAGCTTATCTTAACTCACAAACACAAATCACACAAGTGTGGAAGAGGGTACACAAAATAGCTGGAAACTTTTCAATAAGCCTGCACTTAAGATCTATAATAACATAATATCAGGGAGCGCTGAAGTCGCCAACGTCATAGCCAGTGCATTTGCTGCTGTGTCTCAGCGCGGCTCTAGACCTCCCGCACTACGCCGACTTACGACACAACATGGAGATATGGGATACTGAAACAGCTCCATGACTTTGGTCTCCGTGGACGGATGCCACAGTTTATTAAAGTGTTTCTTGAAGATCGTTTTTTCCAAGTCTGAGTCGGCACCTCCTACTCACCACCCTATGAACAGCAGGAAGGAGTTCCCCAAGGAAGCGTTTTGAGTGTCACCTTTTTTTTTATGTAGGCCTGAATGGCATTACAACGTTGCTCCCTGAGGGGGTGTCATCCTCCCTCTACGTCGACGACCTAACAATCTAGTTCTCGGCGACTCGGATGTCCACCGCAAAGCGAAGACTACAAAACGCCATCGACAGGACATCCAGATGGGCGGAGAAACATGGCTTCCGATTCTCACCATCCAAGTCGGTTGCCATGCCCTTTTGCCGCCTGATAGGCCACCATCCAGACCCTGAACTCATCATGCGCGGTTCACGTATACCTGTTGTGGAATAACACAAGTTCTTGGGGCTTGTGTTCGACAGGCGCCTCACATGGCTCCCACACCTAAAAGGCTTAAATAACGAAGTTCATGAGATCGTTCGATCTCTTTCGTGTCCTGTCGTGCACTTCATGGGGCGCTGACCGCACAATAATCCTACGCCTTTACCAGGCACTCATTGGGTAGAGACAGTCCTAGGGCTGCGAATTATACACGTCGGCAACATTTGCCCACCTCCGCAGACTTGATGCATCAACAGGTGTTTTGAATCATCCCCATATCAAGTATTTTTAGTCGACGCAGGAGTGCCATCTTTAGACTTGCAGAGAGACGGACATCTAATCAAGTACTGGTACAGACTACAACGCCAACCTGTCAACCCTGCCTACACCGTTGCCATAGACACTAATGTATATATAAATATAGAAACAAGCCTATCCTACCTCGCCACTTTAGTTTCCGTGTCAGGAATGTCATTGGGGACCTATCACTACCATAGTTCCCAATAGCAGTTTACCAGGTACCCCCCATCACACCGTGGGAATTCCCAAACACACATTTCTGCCGGTATTTTAACTTTAACAAACAAGCATCTCAACGGCAACTGCTTGATAGCTTTTCCTGTCCCACACAGCTAGTCACGCCACCTCTGTACCAGTATACATGGACGGCTCCAAATCTAATGCTGGCGTTGGATATGGAGCTGTCTTTCCAGATATTTGCCTGCTATCGCCTCAATTTTTACCGCAGAGCTATCTGCCATTCTTTTAGCAATTTGCTTCATTTTCACTCAACCTGTTGATACGTATACAGTATACTCTGACTCACAGGCAGCCTTGACTGCAATAGAAGATTTTAGGAGCACCCGCCCTATCATTTTAGATATTTTCAGCTGGCCAGTTTTAGGAAAACAGCGTGGGCATCAAGTGACCTTCTGCTGGGTGCCTGCCCACGTCTCCGATGAGGTGCACGGGCCGCTGCTTCTTATCCAACCTCACAGTGCGCTCTTACACTTCGGGACTTACATCCCACCGTGCGATCTGCACTCAGGAGTGTGTGGCAGCGCAGATGGGCTGCTGTAATTGCCACGACAAAGAACACAAAGAAACACAAAGGAAGAACAAACAACAGCAGACCTGCTGGTCCTTACGAGGCTGTTTGTGACAAGCTACACTAACTATCTTATCAAAGGTGGAAGATGTAGGACAGCAAAGGCGAAGGTTCCTCCCCATCCCCCCATCCCTCCAGCCAAAGCTGGCAGGAAAGGACAAAAGAACCATGCAGCATGGAAAAACTGCATGGAAATTATGTAGGAAAGAGGAAAGAACTACCATTACTGCTACCACTAGCCGGGCGATAAAAACGGACAAGGACACCAGTATTCGAAAGAACTTAACGTTATTATGACAATGAGTAATATCTTAGTTGTTGGGTGGATTTAAAATACTTGTCTAATCTATTCTTGAAGGCCATAACTGTTGCACTATCAACGACATCACAGCGTAGAGAGTTCCAAACATTAACAACTCGATTGAAGAAGAAGTGTTTAGCTTCGTGCGACGAGAATCTTTAACCACTTATCTTCAAATTGTGAGTTCTTCTTGTTCTATTTGATCGATCAATTGTAAAGTAATCTTCCGCATTGATATCACTGAATCCTTTAAACATTTTAAACACTTCTATTAGATCGCCTCGCATTCTTCGTTTTGATAGGCTGAATAAATTTACCTCTTTAAGCCTTTGTTCATATGATAAATTTCTCAACCTAGGAATCATCTTTGTTACTCTACGTTGAACCCGTTCCAACTTTTCTATGTCTTTTCTGTAACAGAGAGACCAAAACTGTACACAGTACTCTAGACGGGGTCGAACCAACGAATTATACAGTTGTAATATTACTTTTTTCCGATTTATTAATAAAGACTCGTCCGATGAAGCCAACCAATTTGTTTGCAGGTTTAACTACCTCTGAACAATGCTGACCGGGCTTTAAATCGCTTGATATAGTGATTCCAAGATCCTTTTCTTTACTTACTGCAGAAAGTTGTTGGCAGTTCATTACGTACCGAACGCGATTGTTATTTTTTCCGATGTGCAACACTTTATCTTTGTCAACGTTAAATTTAATTTGTCATTGATTGGCCCAACGTGCAAGTCGATTTAGATCTGATTGTAAAGCTTCGTCGAGCGTCGCAGTTACTCTACTAGCAATTTTTGTGTCATCAGCAAATTTTGATACTTTGCAAGTGAGCCCATCATCGATATCATTAACATAAATTAAGAAGAGCATGGGGCCAAGCACTGATCCTTGAGGTACGCCGCTTCTGACATCGAGCCAGTTAGATGTAATACCGTTTAGAACTACTCTCTGTTTCCGATCAGAGAGCCAGTCCACAAGCCAATTGTGAATGTTACCCGAGATACCGTGCGCCAATAGTTTGCTGAGCAATCGTTGGTGGGGGACCTTATCAAATGCCTTTTGAAAATACAGATATATGATATCTACTGATCTGCTTTCATCGAACACCTCAAAATTATAATGAAAAAATCAAGTAAATTAGTTAAACACGAACGTTTACTGCGGAAGCCATGTTGCGAATTATTTTCTTCGAAGAATTACACCATATTCTCGCAAATGATTGTCTCCATTAACTTACAAATAATCGATGTCAGGCTAATTGGTCGATAGTTTCCTGGATGAGACTTGTCCCCCTTTTTGAAAATTGGTGTGACACTTGCTAGTTTCCAATCCGACGGAACATTTCAAGTTGTTAAAGATTTATTGAATATGATGGAGAGCGGTTTACAAATTTGATGTTTGATTTCTTTTAAGACCCTAGGGCTAATTTTGTCTGGACCAGGAGTTTTGCTTACTTTAATCTTTTCAATTGTGCGTAAAATGTCACTTTCTAAAATGAGCACGCCACTTAACATCTTTTCGGTCCTTCTAACCTCCGGTGGTTGAGGTGATAAACAATCTTCGTCGGTAAAAACGGATGCGAAAAAAGTTATTTAGGATTGTAGCCATTTCATTTTCATCGTTCGTGTGGTTACCATTATCATTAGCAAGCGGTCCGACACCATAAGTGAGTGACCTTTTATTATTTACATAGCTAAAAAAAATCTTTAGGATTAGATTTACTCGTTTCCGCTATATATTATTCTAGATTTTTCTTGCTTCGTTTTATTAAGTTCTTGGTTTCGCGGCGAATTCTGTCCAACTTTAGTTTGTCAGCCTCACTCTGAGTTGATATGTATCTACTGTATACGCGTTTCTTAAGAGATAGGCTATTTTGAATTTCGTTATTCCACCATTTGGGCTTCTTCTCAAAATGAACGTCTGTTACGATAAGGTACGCATATGCTTATGGCATTGTTCAATATTGTGGTGAAGACCCCCTAAGATTTATGAATATCTGTTTCCGCCGAGATTTCAGTCCAGTCAGAATTATTTAGAATTGATCGGAGTCTTACGGAATTCTCTCTCTGATAATCATGCACCTTTTCTTTACTAGAAGTTACTTTACTTTCTTTCATATTGATGCTGAATGTGATTGTTCGTTGATCGCTAGAACTAAAAATTGGACCAACATTTACTTCGTTAACTAGATCAGCTGTCGTTGAAAAGATAAGGTCAAGTGTATTACTTTCCCGAGTCGGTTTTTGAACGTGTTGATGTAAATCACTTTCTAGTAAATTTGTGTACAGGTCGAGCCCTGTATGACAGTTCAACGGTTCACCCCATCTTTTCACTGGCAAGTTAAAGTTCCCAACAATTACTGCCTCGCAACTGCGATGGGAGAAGTCACGACCAGGGCTGTGCGTCCCTGGTCATATTCCCATAATTGGATTCGCAAGGAGACTGCTCTGACCCGCCTTATACTTCCTCATGTCCCGGGGAGTTCAGCCCTACTGTGATGACTGTTTGGTCCCCCTAAATGTCCGGCACTTGCTGGTCGAGTGCCCCAGTCTGGGGGACCTGCGTGAGCGGTACCTCCCCCGGTGTCGGGGTGGAGATGGGAGCTTCTGTCTCTCCCTGGTGCTGGGGGAGAAGGCATTCTCCTCGGGACCTGATGTTCTTGGCTTCCAAAAGGAGGCTGGCGTCCTCAACTTCCTGTAGGTTTCAATTGGCTTTTATCGTTGTTTTTATCTTGTATTTTATTTTTAACCGGTTGTATATAGTTATATTAGTTTATTTTTATAACTTTAAAATTCTTAAGCGGTTTTATATAGTTTTATTGGTGCTGTTTTTTATAATGTTTTAATTTACCGGTTTAAAAGTTTTAAAATACAAGTCAGTTTAAATGCACTAGATCCGGCGCCATATAACCCCGCAGTTGCGGCGCCAAGATATAACGCCCCAGTCATCATCATCATCACCAAAAATACAGACCTCAGGGAGAGGCAAAAATAAAGATTAACCAGAGAACTACACTTAACTCGTTTTGGTGAGGGATGCAATTTTTGTGATATTTTCAATGTGATAATCATCCCACCATAATAATTATTTTATTGCAAATAACAATTTGATTATATGAAAAATTAGTTAAATGGTAATAGGTTACTATTTTTGTGGAAATAGGTTAATATTTTTGCTGTGATTGGTTATCTAGTTAATAGCATTAAGTTATTATATTTAGAGAGATCAACAAAATAGTCTAAACAAAAATCAGAATTGAGAAAATTGCAACAAATGGTTACAAAGAGTAATGAATAGCACATGATGGTCTCTAGTGTCAACCACTGGTATGGGTTTTGTTAATTATGGATACTTGCACTTGTGAAAATTTCATAGGGATTAATAATTAAGTGTTTGAAGGAACATGCTTAATAGACTTCCACTAATTAACTACTGAAACTACTTGCCCAGTTTTCTCTAACAACAGGCATTTCACGGACTAGTGTCAGCCGTATCCTCAGCATTGTGAGTGAGGTCCTCAGTGAGAAAGCATTGCAGGAAATTAGTATGCCTGCCTCAGCAGAGCAAAAAGCAGATGCGGCACGTGATTTTGGGAGGATTGCACACTTCCCAAGAGTCATTGGGGTTATTGACTCTAAGAATATATCTTTGTCCAAATGTATTTATCAGACCATAATTTTGCTTTCATTATGGTTGAAATATATGTAAGGTTACTTCCCTATGAATTTCATAGACTAAGTTTAAATATATAAAATATCCATTTTCACAGGCATACATTTTGACATCAGATGTCCCAAGCAGGACGAATATAACTGTGAACAGCAAGAAATTTCACTCCCTGAATATGCAGGTTGTTTTCAATGCTGATGGCATAATTATCAGTTATTGTCCCAGATTCCAAGGTAATACCATATTTGAATTTATTCCTGTGATTAATAGGAGCATAAATTCATGAATTAGCTAGATTTAAATAAGTATTTTTTTTTTTACGTTGATTGCCTATTGCGCCATCTTCGGGAGTGTGGGGTGGATGGTCAGGCTTCCAGGCTTCCAGGTGGGCATGGGCCTGTGAGCCCAGGTGGTTGGCGTTCTGGCGAGTTAGAGTGTTTATGCATTGGCTGCATTGGCCCCTGCCCCCCCTTGATTTTCGCTTGGGACTTCCTCTCTCCTCTAGTTGATGGGTGGTGATGGTCTTCAGGACAGCATGTGGTGGGTTTTAAGCCACTCGGCGGTGACTGAAAAAATCCGGTGGTAGCGCGAGTTCGAACCCGTCGTCCGTCATCACGTGAAATGTGGGCCCAGCATGCTACCACCCACGCCACCGCCTACTAGATTAAAAGATTCTGCAATGCAGAATGGTCCCCCCCCCGCCTGGGGGGGGGACCATAAATTCCCCCAGGGAGGACTCCCCTTCTGGCTACTGACTTGAGAGGTGTCCTGATAAATCCTCGAACCTCGTCCTTATCAATTTATGTAACATTCGTGGTCTTCGTTCTAATTTTTATTCTGTGGAACATTATCTCTCCTCCTCTAAACCTCATCTACTCTTCCTCACCGAAACACAGGTTTCTGAGGCTACTGACAGCAGCCTCTACACTGTTCCCTCCTACAATCTCTATCCTAAATTTCAATCCAAAGCTGGATGTTGCGCCTACGTGCACAACGACATCACTTGCTCTCGTTCCCACGACCTTGACTCTTCTGAATTTTCCACCATCTGGCTAAGACTTCATTGTCATTCTATTACTAAATACATCTGTGCTGTTTATCTCTCACCTAACTCTACCAACTATGTAAAATTCTTTAAATATTTGAATTCTAAAGTGGAACACATCTTGTCTCACTCTCCCTTCTCTGAAATCTCCATCTTGGGAGATATCAATGTTCACCACCAGCTTTGGCTTTCATCCTCTTTCACTGACCAGCCTGGTAAACAAGTTTACAACTATGCTCTCCTCAACGACCTAGAGCAGTTGGTTCAGCACCCTACACGTATTCCCGACCGTCTTGGAGACAGGCCCAACATACTAGATCTCTTCCTTACCTCTCACCCTTCTAATTACTCTGTCAAACTGTTCTCTCCGTTGGGCTCCTCCGATCACAATCTTATTTCTGCATCCTGTCCTATCGCTCCTGTACACCCTCTGGACCCACCGAAGAGGCGATGCTTCTGGCATTTTGCTTCAGCTCGGTGGGACGACCTGAAGATGTACTTTTCGAATTTCCCGTGGAATAATTACTGCTTCCAGGAGAGAGACCCCTCTGTGTGTGCCCAGCGCAACTCAGAGGTGATTGTCTCTGGAATGGAAGCATACATTCCACGTTCTTTCTCTACTCCTCATGCTAAAAAGCTTTGGTTTAATCATGCTTGTTCTCGTGCTATTAAAGATAGAGAGGCAGCTCACAAAAGGTTCCAGAGCCTTCGAACTCCCGCTAACTATGGCCTTTACATTTTAGCCTGGAATCGTGCCAAATCTATTCTCCGACTTACCAAGACTTCTTTTATCAAAAGAAAATGTCAACACCTTGCTTCTTTTAATTCTTCCCGTGACTTCTGGCATCTAGCCAAAAATATATCCTCCAATTTCACTTCTTCCTCTTTCCCTCCTCTCCTTAACCCTGACGGCAGCACTGCCGTCTCATCTGTCTCTAAGGCTGAACTCTTCGCTCAAACTTTCTGTAAGAACTCCACCTTGGACGATTCTGGGCATATTCCTCCTACTCATCCCCCCTCTGACTCCTTTATGCGTGTTATTAAGATTCTTCTAAATTGTGTTTTCTATGCCCTCTCTGGCCTCAACTTTCAGAAGGGTTATGGACCTGATGGAGTGCCTCCTATTGTCCTTAAAAACTATGCTTCCGTGCTGACACCCTGCCTGGTCAAACTCTTTCGTCTCTGCATATCAACATTTACCTTCCCTTCTTGCTGGAAGTATGCTTTTGTACAGCCTGTGCCTAAGAAGGGTGACCGTTCCAATCCCTCAAACTACCGCCCTATAGCTTTACTTTCCTGTCTATCTAAACATAACATAAGAACATAAGAACGCAGCTTTTGAATCAATCCTTAACCGCAAGATTCAAAAGCACCTTTCCACTTCTAACCTTCTATCTGATCGCCAGTATGGGTCCCGCAAGGGGCGTTTTACTGGCCATCTTCTTGCTCTCTTAACTGACTCTTGGTCATCCTCTCTTAGCCGTTTCGGTGAAACTTTCTCTGTTGCGCTAGACATATCGAAAGCCTTCGATAGAGTCTGGCACAAGTCTTTGCTTTCTAAACTGCCCTCATTCGGATTGTATCCCTCTCTCTTTTCCTTTATCTCCAGTTTCCTTTCCGGCCGTTCTATCTCTGCGGTGGTAGACGGTCACTGTTCTTCCCCTAAACCTATCAACAGTGGTGTTACACAAGGCTCTGTTATTCATCAATGATCTTCTTTCCATAACAAACTGTCCTGTCCACTCATACGCCGACGACTCCACTTTGCATTATTCAACTTCTTTCAGTAGAAGACCCTCTCAACAGGAAGTACACGACTCCAGACTGGAGGGTGCAGAACGCTTAACCTCAGACCTTGCTATCATTTCCGACTGGGGCAGAAGGAACCTTGTGTCTTTGAATGCCTCAAAACTCAATTTCTCCACCTATCAACTCGACACAATCTTCCAAACACCTATCCCCTATTTTTCATCAACACTCAGCTATCACCATCTTCAACACTAAACATCCTCGGTCTATCCTTAACCCAAAATCTCAAATGGAAACTTCACATCTTCTTTCTCGCTAAATCAGCTTCCTCGAGGTTGGGCGTTCTGTATCGTCTCCGCCAGTTCTTCTCCCCTGCGCAGTTGCTATTCATATACAGGGGTCTTGTCCGCCCTCGTATGGAGTATGCATCTCACGTGTGGGGGGGCTCCACTCACAAAGCTCTTCTGGACAGAGTGGAGTCTAAGGCTCTTCGTCTCATCAGCTCTCCTCCTACTGATAGTCTTCTACCTCTTACATTCCGTCGCGATGTTGCCTCTCTTTCTATCTTCTATCGATATTTCCACGCTGACTGCTCTTCTGAACTTGCTAACTGCATGCCTCCCCCCCTCCCGCGGTCGCGCTGCACGCGACTTTCTACTCATGTTCATCCCTATACTGTCCAAACCCCTTATGCAAGAGTTAAACAGCATCTTCACTCTTTCATCCCTCACGCTGGTAAACTCTGGAACAGTCTTCCTTCATCTGTATTTCCTCCTGCCTACGACTTGAACTCTTTCAAGAGAAGGGTATCAGGACACCTCTCCTCCGAAATTGACCTCTCTTTCGGCCACCTCTTGTGATTTTTTTTTAGTAGCAGCGAGTAGCGGGCTTTTTTTTATTATTGTTTCCTTTTTTTGTGCCCTTGAGCTGCCTCCTTTGTTGTAAAAAGAAAATGTTCCTTATAAATGACTTTATTATTTTTAGGGTTTACAAACGACTCCTTCATCTGGCGGAACAGATTCCTTGAAGGGGAATTTGGAGACTATGTGCTTCTAGGTACGTATATGGTGTTCATTTTGAGGAGAAAAAGCTGTTTTTTTCACAGTGACTATGCGTCAAAAAGATATAAAACAAATGATTATACAATTTTTTTTTACATAACACCGTGAGGAGATCTGTCAGATCTCCCACAGCAGAAGCAGAACACCACTACAACCTTCGGAATCTTGAAGATTCGTTTCAGGTGACTTACCATTTCATTCTTTACCGGTGACTTCCACCTTCACCTCAGTTCCCCATGTCATATAACTGTTAAAAAGAGATTCGGTTGTTTTCTGCATTCAGTAATCTTACGAACAATAAAACTATGCACTACTTAATGGGATTTTTCAAAGTCCAATTAGAATAGTTGTCAAGCCACAATAATTCACAGGTGTCTCCACAAATCCGGCGGTGTTCCTCAATATTGCCCCCTCAAGTGTGCCAAAAGCATCACCTCGTGCTTCCTGCTACACAACCGCTGTGTGAGCCGCTGGAGTCCAGTTCCAGATCAGGTATCTATTTATCAATGTGTTGCTTGGCAATGATCTAGTTTACTATTTGTATCAGTATATATATATATATATATATATATATATATATATATATATATATATATATATATATATATATATATATATATATATTTATTTATTTTTTTTTTTTTTTTAATGTCGCCGGTAGGCATCTTCCCGGTGGGGCCTGATGGTCGGCCCAAGGCTTCTTCCCAGTGGGGCCGGATTGTCGGCCCAGCCGACGATTTGCCTGAAAATCTGTTTGTGTGTGAGCATTTTTTTCCAAATACTTGTCATCATCACCATTTAATCATCTGCAGAACAAAGGCCTCTCAAATCATCCTTTACCTCTGTTATATCTTGGTGTACTCCAATTCACTCTGATTAATTCTCCTGTTTCACCTGTCCATTCTCTCTGCCCAGACTAGGAATAGGTTTTAAGGAAGGAATATGAGTTTTGTCACATCATTTAAGTATATTAATCCATACAAATATTGGTATAAAATTACACCAAAGGAACTTATAAATGTATATCTATGAATCTTCTTTGCATAATGTAGAGCTACCATATCCCAGGACCTTACTATGAAAATACTTTGTACTCTGACACACTCTTCAGATTATAGTGAATATATATATATATATATATATATATATATATATATATATATATATATATATATATATATATATATATATATATATATATATATATATATATATATATATATATATATATATATATATATATATATATATATATATATATATATATCATCATCATCATCATCATCACAGACAAAATGCACACAGATATCTTGTTTAAACGTTGAATTGTTGATTGTGAAGGAGACTAGAAACACATAATCCTGCCTTCATTATACGCCAGCCAGGATTTGAACCACTGCACTGCTGCGACATCCGCTGCCATCTCCGCTCCATGTAGCAGAGATGGTAGCAGGCGCCACAGCTGTGGTTCGATTCCTGGTATAATAAACCTGTCTTCCTTTAATCCTTCTTGCTTCGGTAAAACTAGACCACTTTTTTTTTTTTTTACATCAAAGGCCATGTCTTAAGGGCAACAAAAATAGTACAAAAAAAAGCCCACTACTCACCGCTCCCATAAAAGATAAAAAAAGAACAGTAGCCAAAAGAGAGGTCAATTTCGGATGGAGAGGTGTCTTGCTATACTCTTCTGGAAAGAGATGAAGTCATAGGCAGGAGTAAATACCGACGAAGGAAGGCTGTTCCAGAGTTTACAAGTGAAGGGGATGAAAGAATGCAGATGCTGGTTAACAACTGTTGCATAAGGGGTTTGGACAGTATAGGGATGAGCATGAGTAGAAAGTCGCGTGCAGCGGGGCCGCGGGAGGGGGGAAGTATCCAGTTAGCAATTTCAAAAAGCAGTTAGCATGAAAATATCGTTAGAAGATAGAAAGAGAGGCAACATGGCGGCTGAATTAAGAGGTAAAAGGCTGTCAGTAAGAGGAGGAGAGCTGATGAGACGAAGAGCCTTAGACTCCACACTGTCCAGGAGAGCTGTGTAAGTGGACCCCCCCCCCCCCCACACACACACACACACGTGAGATACATACTCCATACGAGGGCGGACAAGGCCCCTATGAATGGAGAACATTTGTGCCGGGGAGAAGAACTGGCGGAGATGATACAGAACCCCCAACCTCGAGGAAGCTGATTTAGTGAGACAGGAGATGTGAAGTTTCCAGTTGAGATTATTAGCTAAGGATAGACCGAGGATATTTAGTGTTGAAGAAGGTGACAGCTGAGTGTTATCAAAGAATAGGGGATAGGTGTTTGGAAGATTATGTTGAGTTGATCAGTGGATATTTTTTTTTTGAGGCATTGAAGGACACAAGGTTCCTTATACCCCAATCGGAAATGATAGCAAGGTCTGAGGTTAAGCATTCTGCAGCCTCCAGTCTGGAGTCTTGTAATTCCTCTTGAGAAGGTCTTCTGTTGAAAGAAGTTGTATAATGCAGAGTGGAGTCGTCAGCGTATGAGTGGATAGGACAGTTTGTTATGGAAATAACGTCATTGATGAAAAACAGGAAGAGAGTGGGTGATAGGACATAGCCTTTGAAACACCGCTGTTGATAGGTTTAGGGGAAGAAAAGACCGTCTATCAAAGCGGAGATAGAACGGCCGGAAAGAAAGCTGGAGACAAAGGAACAGAGAGAAGGATATAAACCGTAAGAGAGCAGTTTAGAAAGCAAAGACTTGTGCCAGACTCTATCGAAAGTTTTCGATATTTCTAGTGCAAGCGCGGAAGTTTCATCGTAACGGCTAAAAGAGGATGACCAGGAGTCAGTTAAGAGAGCAAGAAGATCGTCAGTAGAACGCCCCTTGCGGAACCCATACTGGCAATCAGATAGAAGGTCAAAAGAGGAAAGATGCTTTTGAATCTTACGGATGAGGATTCATTAAAAATCTTTAGATAGACAGGAAAGTAAATCTATAGGGAGGTAGTTTGAAGGATTGTAGCGGTCACCCTTCTTAGGCACAGGCTGTATGAAGGCGTACTTCCAGCAGAAAGGAAAGGTAGATGCTGATGGGCAGAGACGAAAAAGTTTGACCAGGCAGAGTGTTAGCACGGAGGCACAGTTTTTAAGGACAATAGGAGGCACTCCATCAGGTCCATAAGGCTTATGAGAGTTGGGTCCAGAGAGGGCATATAAAACATCACTCTTAAGAATCGTAATAACAGGCATAAAGGAGTCAGAGGTGGGGTGCGTAGGAGGAATATGCCCAGAATGCTTGAGCGAAGAGTTCAGCCTTAGAGAGATGAGACGGCCGTGCTGCCGTCAGTGTTAAGGACAGGAGTGAAAGATGAAGAAGTGAAGTTGAAGGAGATATTTTGGCTAGGTGCCAGAAGTCTCATGAAGAATTAGTAAAATCAAGGTTTTGACATTTTATATTTATGAAAGAGTTTTTGTTAAGTCGAAGAATAGATTTGGCACAATTCCGGGCAGCAATATAAAGATCATGGTTAGCAGGAGTGCGTAGGGTCTGGTACCTTTTGTGAGCTGCCTCTCTATATTTGACAGAATGAGAACAAGCGTGACTACACCAAGGCTTTTTAGCATGAGAAGTAGAGAAAGTACATGGAATTCCTGAGACAATCACCTCCGTGATGCGCTTGCCACACACAGAGGGGTCTCGCTCCTGGAAGCAGTAATCATTCAACGGGAAATCGGAAAAGTACATCCTCAGGTCGTCCCACGGAGCCGGAAGCATCGCCTCCTCTATGGGTCCAAAGGGTGCACAGGAGCAATAGGACAGAATACAGAAATAAGGTTGTGATCGGAGGACCCCAACGGAAAGAACAGTTTGACAGGGTAAGCAGAAGGGTTAGAGGTAAAGAAGAGGTATGGTATATTGGGCCTGTCTCCAAGACGGCCGGGAATATATGTGGGGTGCTGAATCAACTGGCCTAGATCGTTGAGGAGAGCAAAGTTGTAGGATCGTTTACTAGGCTGCTCAGTGAAAGAGGATGTAAGCCAAAGCTGGTGGTGAACATTGAAATCCCCCAAGATGGAGATTTCAGCAAAGGGAGAGTGGGTCAAGATGTGCTCCACTTTAGAGTTCAAGTAGTCAAATAATTTTACATAGTTACTAGAGGTAGGTGAGAGATAAACAGCACAGATGTATTTTGTAATAAAATGACAATGAAGTCTTAGCCAGATGGTTGAAAATTCAGAAGAGTCAAGGACGTGGGCACGAGAGCAAGTGATGTCGTTGCGCACGTAGGCGCAACATCCAGCTTTGGATTGAAATTTAGGATAGAGATAGTAGGAGGGAACAGAGTAGAGGTTGCTGTCAGTAGCCTCAGAAACCTGTGTTTCGTTGAGGAAGAGAAGATGAGGTTCAGAAGAGGAGAGATGATGTTCCACAGAATGAAAATTATAGCGAAAACCGCGGATGATGCTGAAATTGATAAGAAAGAGGTTCGAGGAGTTATCAACACACCTCTCAAGTCGGCAGCCGGAAGGGGAATCCTCCCTGGGGGAATTTGTGGACCCCCCCCCCCCCCAACCACCCCGCAGGCGAGGACGAGGCACTGCTATAGGCCGCCATTTTTAATTTTTAATTTTGGGAAATGGTGTGTATGTTGTGTGAATGTACTGTGTTGTGGAAAGAGAGAGGATCTGTCTTTCGAGACCATGCTGAACTAATCTCTGGGGTTGAAGAGACAATATGAAAACGGATAGTGAGGACATGGCACGGGCGTAGCCAGGATTTCAGTTAGGGGGTCACAATCTTTACCAGTCTGTCTCATTATTGCTAAGGATTTACACCAGTGGTTCTTAACCTTTTAAATCGTATGACCCCCTGAGACTCTCCAGGGTATTGCCGTGACCCCCCTATAATAAATTTTGTAATGGTGACCTTTATGTAAAGGTAAGGTAAAATAAAACTATATGAAGATCCTGATTTATAGAAAATATTACATATAAAATACCTTGCAAAATGCCACAGATCCCCTGCAAGTGCTATTTCAAAATCCATGGAACTAATGCACATAAAATAAAACCTAATTATTCAATCAGTGGGAGGATTGACGTCATTGCTTAGCAGCCATAAGTACATCAAAGGAAGGAGTAGTGCTCAATAGGCAACACCTCATGTCGCTGTCAGTCACAAGTCTACTGCGTGCCTTCGTTTTCAGTGCCATCATTGATGAGAATCCAGCTTCGCGGCGATAGGTCGAGGTCCAGTATGGTCAGTGCACGCACCGAAAGAAGAGGATAGTCGTCATTCAGTGTCGCTCAAAATGTCGGAAGCTCTTGTTTAGAAAAACCGACTTTCAACTGAGTATCCTCACGAATTTGAAGAAATTCTATCTTCGCAGCAACATCATTATCACAGATGGCACTGTCCTTCACTGAGAAAGGTCTGGAGATCCACGCATCAGTACAGCGGTCATCCAGTCTTGGAAAGTAGCTTTCGATGGCGTCATTCACTGCCAGAAGATGAGCTGAGATCTCCCCACGGAAGCTACATTCAGCTTCTGCCATAGAATCTAGGATAGTTGTCATCTGAGGGAAGAAAGTTGTGTCACTGTCCTGAACTCTTTTCACGTAAAGTTGAATCTTACACTTGAACACTGCCACTTTGTCACGAAATGTGTGCAGCATTGCAAGGTTTCCTTGGAGTGAAATATTCAGGGAATTCACTTCAGAGAAGAAATCAGCCAAGTAGGCAACCTTTGTTACGAAACAAATATCTTGCATCGTTTCGTGAAGAAGATTTTCTTTCGTGGTACGACCTTGTTGCAACAGCATCGTTATTTCCACTCGAAGTTGCAGCACGCGATTCAGAATTTTGCCACGTGAGAGCCAACGTACCTCCGTGTGAAACAGGAGAACAGAGAAGTCAGAGCCAAGCTCTTCACAATCTTCACAACGTCTGTGAGCACTTCTTGAAGTCCAGGTGGGATAGTCTTCATCGCCAAAACATAAAGATGAATCATGCAATGAGTGAAGGAGACATGCGGAGCGACATTCTTCACGAATCATGGGAGGAACCCCATCTGTACACAGACCGACAAGTGCTTCCCAACTCAGCCCATGTTTAATAAGGAGAAAGGCTTCTAGGATTTTGAAAATATCTTCTCCACGAGTTGTTGTGGCCACTGGCTCAGAGTACAAGTACTCATTCCTCATACCTTCCTTGTCAAGGTAGCGAACATAAACAATAAATTGGGAACATGAGGCAACATCTGTCGACTCATCCAGTTGCAAGGAATAAACAGGACTACTCTTCACAGCACTCAGCACTTGCAGGAGAATATTCTCACTTATGTCCGAGATCCTTCTTTTGACTGTATCATTCAAAAGGGAAATCGCCCTCAACTTGTGTGCCTGCTGTTCTACATGAATCACCTTCGTTGTTTCCAGAATGCAAGGCATAATCAGATTTTCACCAATGGTATGAGGCTTCTTGGTCTGCGCGATTTTTTTTAGCAATTCTGTATGAAGCCTCCAGCGCGTTGCTTTGTTCTGACGAGCGAACTGACTAGTGGAATCGATGCGACTGGCCTTCAGAGCAGCTTCTTTTCGCTTGAAGTAGTCCAAGCTTTTGTCCACCACATGGCTGTGGTAAGACTCAAAATTAACCTTCAGTTTGCTTGGCCTCATACTTTCATGACTCACAACGTTGGTGCAACTACTGCGCCTTGGGAGTCACAGCCAGGAGCGGAGCACATACAGACCCTCCCCCACCCCACCCCCCGTAGCTATGATCTGACTGACTGACTGATTATGGTTGATGTTTTCAGCAGCTGGCCGCTTCACATACATGAAATAAATTATTTTCTCCCAAACCCTCCGCAACCCCTCGAGAAACCCCAAACGACCCACAGGGGGTCATGACCCCCACGTTAAAAACTGCTGATCTACACTATTTGGGCGGTCACAACCATGCACGGCATGTCATTCTCGAGAACTTCCGACAAACCCACAAAAAAAAGGAGTTCCTGAAGGGGGGGGCACGTGCCCCCTGTGCCCCCCCCCTGGCTACGCCCCTGGGCCATAGGAAGGGTTTTTGTAGGGCTGCAGCACTCTCCTCTCATATATATACCTCACCGGGAGTGGCTTGCGCCCGTTTCGGTAGGTGCCTTCCTACCTACTCCACTGAGGCCAAAACTTGAATATTCTGCAGTTGAGTGGTCGCCTCACTAAAAGAAGGATATCAGAACGCTGGAAAGGATACAGAGAATTGCAACTGAAATGGTCACAGAACTCTCGAATATGACGTATGAAAACAGATTCAAGGATATTTAATTGATTGCACTGGAACAAAGAAGGGATAGAGATCTGATCATGCCGTATAAGTTTGTAATTAACTTTGATGAGGTAGACAGAAATGATTTCTTAAGTGCGAGAACGCAGGGGCTGAGAGGACATGGGAAGAAACTTAATAAAGGAACCTGTTTGAGTGACTTAAAAAGTATCATAAAAGTGTTAACGCATGGAACAGCTTGCGGGAAGAGGTGGTGCGGGCGACCAGTGTCCAACAAATGAATGTTACCCATTTTTAAGTGTTTACTTTTTAAAGTAGTTGGTGTTAAGTGTTACGTTTAAGGCGCAAACTGTTATCTCACTCGTCACAGGGCCGGTGTTACCGTGGCCTGCTTCACAAGTTGATTTTAGTAGGTGAGATAACACAATAGCCTTTACTTTAGTTAAGTGAGGTGTGTGGATTATGTTTTGGCCGAGCGGAGCCGTTAAGTTCAATTTGAGTTCATTTTAGTTCTCTCTCACAGGGAAATTAAAAAGGTGTGCTGTAATTTAACTATATTAACAGTTTTATACAATAGTTTATGTGAGCGAGTCGCACGAAGATAAGCAAGCCACACCCAGCGCGCGGAGCGGCTGATCACCGCCCGCTACCCGCTCCCCATTGTCTTTTCAACTCTTCTCCGCGTTGCTCGCCCTTTTTACTGCATCTTGATTCGTCCCGGAAGGGTGTGGCTTCCGGTTGATGACTGCTGATGAAAGTCATCATTTGCTGATCCCTGCTGATCTAGCGTCAGCTCATCTCAGTTCCCACGGCCAAAAGCACGACGTGCTGTTGAACACCCTGTGTTGCGATACCGTCCGGGTGTCGCAACACATACAGTCATACGTTCATATACACATGCCGATATTGATATTACATCGGTCGATCCCCTAAAAATAGCGACCCCGCGACTCACCCCACCTTTATAAATTGCTGTACTTACCCATGTTACAGTCGCCGAATGTGTACTAGCTAAGCGCGGTCTTGTTACAGTTGCTTTTAAGATGATCACACAAGTCAGAGCCCGCCTAACGATACAACATAGGGAAATGCCAATGATAATAATCATAGAAATAACAAGAAATGGGGAATGTACATACAGGTTGAGGTAAACAGAGCTAGAGTCATGGACGTGGAATCTGAGTTCTATTCTGAGAAAACAAAATAATAGCTCGAAAAATTATTTACATGATACATCCTAGAAAAATTAAATTGACGAAACTGTCATTAGGATACATGGTAATGGAGCTATTTGGAACAGTAAAAAGAAAAAGGAAAAATCCTTGAAGAAGATCTGCTACACACTGAACCTTCGAGTCACACCTTGACACAAAACTGTCGCAGAGAAACACTCATCTGTTGTGTGACAATTAATTGCCAGTGTCGTTACCCTCGGCACGCCCTTGAGACGAGCGAGGTCTACACCAATAGATTAAGTTGTGTGAAAAGAGGCAATGTTATCCGTAGAGTCTCCTAATAGTTACAATTTGATAACAAGGACAAGTCTGGAGAACCTTAGAAGCATCGGCTGTCAGCACCACTAACTCCTGATACTCCGTTTTTCAGGTCTACAGTACTATAAAAGAAAATCCTGTCATCAAGTTGTGAAATCACTGTTGTAACAAATCGCACTGAAATATATAACTCCAGCATAATTGATTAAAGTAATTCCAGCATTAATAAACATCAAATTAAAAAGACAAATTTCCACCTTCCCCTCGATCGTATCGAACGTGGATGACTGAAATCTGTGATGCCAAAGATAATTCCCGTAACGGGTAACAGTGGTATGTCAAGCAAAGGGGTAAGCAAGACTTGTCTGCTTGCTTCCAAAGATTACAGGTATTCACGTGCTGGTTACAATGAAAGTTAGGGACAGCATCTGCTCAAGTTTAGTTAAGTCTGTCATTGCAGAGAAAACATGTCTGTTTCAAGCAGAAGCACATGAGATTCAAGGTTAAAAAGTACTTATCCCTATGTTAGTCTACACCCTCGGTTATTACGGCTCAAAAAAAAAAAAAAAAAAAAATAGAAGACTGGCTGCCTTGCATCAACTCAGCAATAAAAGATAATAGTGGGTATGAGTGAAAAGTATTACTCAAGCACTCCCCTCTCGTTTGAAAAATATGAAGGGAAAAGCTCAGGAACCAAATATAAATTAGTAAATGCGAGGATGCAGGTTATAGTCGTTTGGTGGAAAGATAGAGAAAGCAGCGTCAGGCTGAACCTCAAACCGGCGCTAGTCTTTGGAGACGATCACTATGCACATTCTGTGTATTAAAAAAAAAAGGTCGTTTAGCTCAAATTTTCGTCCATCTATTTATCTGACTATTTCTGCATAAACCACGGGTAAAAGAACACACCAAGGATTTTTTTTTTTTTTTTTTTACTGCTGGTGACACCCAAAAAGGTTTAGGTCAGAGGGTCGAAGGCCCCCCTCCCCGACGAACGTGTCGACGGCTAAAGAAGCTTCAAAAAGGACCCAAAATTACTCTAAGTGCCATAAAAGTTGGCTGATAAAACCGTGTAGGTTGCCAGTGGGGCTGTAGTCAAGGGATACTGCACTCCTTCGAAGAGGAACTTTAAGGACAATCATGTACACAAAGAACTCTAGTAATAATCTAGCATTAGCTACAGAAGTGGTTTCTCCATCTGTCCAGTTTCCTTGTTTTAAACACGAGATCAAATCAGTAGACAGCCCATAGGCGTCCACTGGCCTGTTAAAAAGGCCATTCGTTTGCACAGTGTCCACAGCAAAATATATACCCTTTACGAGGCTGTGTTACCCATCTTCCCCAAATGTTTCAAGAAAAAAGTGACCGAAACGCATCATAATCCTTCCGTCCTGTGAACGTGCTCTTGTTTATGAGGGTCAATCCCGTTCCCGGGATTGACCTTCGAGCGGCTGAGAGATATTTTATCTCCCGGATCGGACACGAATGAAATGTCCATGACAATCTCGCTTTGAAACAAGAAGTCCTTGGCCGAATAATCTGCCTTCCTTACTACTTGCGAAAGGCCTAGCTGCTGTTGCTGTTAGCGGGTGATTAGGGGCAGAAGCCATTGTGGGATTAGTAAGGTAAGTAAATACCTCTTGGTTACTCATGCAGCGTAGGAGGAGCAAGCACCCTTTGAAGACTGCTACCACTCCTTACATGAGAACAGTTACCGTTATCCTTAACGGCACTGTCATTTCTCTCTACCCACCCCTCATAGTCCTCGGTGAGAGCTTGTAACTTCGGGTCAGGTTTCTTTGCCATAAAAAGAGTTACTAGTAAAATGAGGAGTAAAATGGTAAAAGAAAAAAAATTATCGCTGCAAAAATAAGTAAATTAATAATCATTCACCGCTAAGTATGTGCTCACTCCTCCCCGATGATTTTAAAATGTATAATAAAAGAGGAAAAATAATAATGAGTGTGGCTTAGCAAGACAAAACTTCTCCACTGTGCAATAAAACACACAAATACTGATAATACTGAAATACAAATAATGATAGTCTTCTACCTCTTAAATTCCGCCGCAATGTTGCCTCTCTTTCTATCTTCTATTGATATTTCCACGCTGACTGCTCTTCTGAACTTGCTAACTGCATGCCTCCTGATAATACTGATAATAATGAAATACAAATACTGATAGTCTTCTACCTCTTAAATTCTGCCGCAATGTTGCCTCTCTTTCTATCTTCTATCGATATTTCCACGCTGACTGCTCTTCTGAACTTGCTAACTGCATGCCTCCCCCCCTCCCGCGGCCCCGCTGCACTTGACTTTCTACTCATGCTCATCCCTATACTGTCCAAACTCCTTATGCAAGAGTTAACCAGCATCTTCACTCTTTCATCCCTCACGCTGGTAAACTCTGGAACAATCTTCGTTCATCTGTATTTCCTCCTGCCTACGACTTGAACTCTTTCAAGAGGAGGGTATCAGGACATCTCTCCTCCCGTATTTGATCTTGCTTTCGGCCACCTCTTTTTTTTTTTTTAGGAGCAGCGAGTAGCGGGCTTTTTTTTTTTATTATTGTTTTCTTTATTGTGTGTGCCCTTGAGCTGCCTCCTTTGTTGAAAAAAAAAAACTGAATATAGGAGAAAAGAAAATGAATGATTAAATATAAAATGCGTAACAATGTTGCTCAATAAAAATATTAAACATCCACACGCCAGAAAAATCAACAGCTGAAAAATCTAATAGATTAGATGCGGCCCTACACGCCTAAACACGTGAACATAATAATTCACCTGAAATCATGTTACAAGTGCTGTAATTACGGAAACCGTATGTAGTGTCAGCTAAAATGTGTTAAAAGCCTCGAAGACAGCAACTCGATACCCAGCTACTCAGCACCTGCGCGTCCTTCGCCTCGCCGGTGGCTGGGGCAGGACTGCAGGGGTGGCAGGGTCTGCCGTCCGTCGGCTGGTAGTGGTGGTGGGATTGGCGGCGGGCAGAGTATGTACGCCCGCCACAGTCACCCCTCCTGTCACAAAGTTGTCTGGCGAAGAAAAGAGCGCACCTACGACAGGCTGGGTCGTAGGTACATGATGAGGTGTCTCGAACGGTAAAAAAGGTAGAGAGACCCCCCCAGTGGAAAATATAGACTGTGTGGAGTTGATGAGCGGGGCCCCGCTGTGTGTGTGGCTGGGTGCTGACTTGACGCTCACGGGCCGGGAAGGTCGTGCGCTGCGTCAGTAGTACGCTAGAACTACACGCTTCACTGTCTCTGCCCTCACACACTCTCACTGAAGTTACGTATGAGAGAGAGATATAACAATTCGGCGTATTTCGTAACCACGCTGCACACCATTTTATGTTAACTTTCTTTTAAGGTTCCTTTTAACGTGGTAAACGACGAGGCGGCCACCAGCCACTATTTTATGTTAAGTGATTAGTTTTAAGGCGCGAGTGTTATAGTGTTAGGGCGCGAACTGCTATCTCACGTCAGGTCCAGTGTACCGTTGCCTGCTTTCACAAGTTGATTGTAGTAGGTGAGATAACACAATAGCCTTTTAGTTCTCTCTCTCACAGGGCAATACCAATACAAAATGTAATTTTAACTATATTAACAGTTGTATATAAAGTTTACAGTTTAAGTGAGCAAGTTGCACGATTTGAGAGCCAGCCACACCAACGTGCCCGGGGCCGGCGAGCACCACTCTCCCGCCCGCTACCCGCTGTCTTCTCGGCTTCTCCCCCGTCTTCGCGTTGTCCGCTCGTTTTATTTGCTTGCAGTTCGTCCGGAAGGGTGGGGCTTCCGGTTGATGACGACTGATGAAAGTCATCATTTGTTGATCCTAGTGTCATCATTTCATCACAGCTTCTCACGGCCAAAAGCACAACGTGTTGTTAAAACATCCTGTTGTGTGACACCGACTGGGTGTCGGCACACGTACAGTCGCGATATGAAGTGATGTCGCCGTGTACGTTTATTTTCGATCACGCAAGTATCGTGATATATTTTCAAGAGTACCATTATTTTCCTGTATCTTCATCATAACTTGACTAAATATATTTTACAAGCTAGAAAAAAATAGAAAAGAAATATTCAGTGATGTTTTACGAAGAGTTCTCGAAATATTTTGACACAAAGTGTTTTCGTTCACCAAGGAACAAGTCAAATGAAGTCCAAATATCGACATATTACTCAAACAGAAAGTAGAATTATATTTTCATGATCATTGTTGACAACAATAAATCTAACGTATGCACAATATATAGGACATGCATAATTAGTAGATATCCTAAACTAGGATGGCATAATTTATTTAATTTATACTCTCGTTTGATGATGACGTCATCGCCCGCGCACCATACCTATTATTCACCCCTGACTCACTCTTTGCCTTTCGTGGTCAACATAACTATAACAAAAGCTTTCCGTGGACTTCTAATGCATGATAGTGATCAAGGGAAGATGCCCACAGCCTATAACTACCGTGGGATAGTCGGAGATGGAAAAATAAGAATAAGTAGCTTCAGAATAGTCGTGTTTTGTAACTCACTTTTGCCGCCGATCGCAAACATCATTGCCTTTCTTGGTCAATATAACGATGACAAAAGCTTCATGTAGACTTCTAATGGTTGGAGGTGATCAATGGAACATGTCCACAGCTTATAAGTGCCATAGAATAATCGAGGAAGGTGGGGAAATATCAATGTATGGCTTAGAAATGGAGGTGGTGGTGCCGGCGGGTAGGCTAATCGCAGCGTTGCCAAACATTAGGCTATGGTCCAGTGTTCGTAGAGGCCCGGAATTTCGATAGTTCAGATATGGCAACCCTACACATGAAGGCATTCTTCATTCATCATCATTACTGAGCAATGTTACTAAATATTTCAGTGCCCATGCTTATAATAAAAAGCCATCATAGTGAATAAAAGGTGTTTAAAGTGAAACCTTATTATTTGATCGTTTCTTAATCAATAAAACGCAAAGTAATGCCAGTAACTGTCCATTCGCTTCGTGTCATACTGAGCATGTGTATTAATAACTGCAGAAGACAGTTCATGGAATGACCCAGAATATATATATATATATATATATATATATATATATATATATATATATATATATATATATATATATATATATATATATATATATATATATATATATATATATATATATATCGCCTAAATCTGAACAACGCATAACAACTGTTTTGCAAAGATAAGCACACGACGTGAACTAAATCATTTCAAGGTTGCCTTCAGCACTGAAGACAACACATGACATTCGCTGTCGCATTTTTTTAAACAAATGAATGTATAATTGTAATTCAGGTACTACTATGCTATTTTACCGTGTTTTACATCACAAGGTATTATGGATTATCATTAAAAGGGAACATTATAACATAACCAATAAATACACATCACTTCCGTTACCTTCAAATGCTCCCGTACGAAACATTTTGAGAGCGGCGACATCACTTCATATCGCGACTGTACATTCATACATTCTCATGTACATTATAATATACACATTACACCCCGCTCCGCACCCGCACCGTGCCACACGCGCTCAATACCTCTCGCTTCCTCTCATATGTCAGCTATTTACTACCTTTAAATGAATTTGATTAAATAATTAGCTAATTCAAAAAGGTCATATAGTGTTAAGATTGTTTCGTTTGTAGGATAATAACAAAGATTTAGTATAAATACTACGACACTTGACAACGTTGGAATACAACGTTATACAAAATATTTGTTATTATCCTAAAAACAAAACAACCTCAACCCTATATGACCTTTTTGAATTAGCCAATTATTTAATCAAATTCATTTAACCCATTCAGTGCTTGCGGCACAGCGTTTGTGCCACTTTCCTCCTCGGCTCTGTAAAGCATATATCTTACGTTTTGTGACATAACTCGCTCGTCAATACTATATTTGTAATTATTTGGCAGATTTCCAATGTTTTAGTTGTGAGAAACGGCGTTATAAATATAGATTACATAAAACACTATATTAAATGATTTCAAGGTACGACAATTGCTGTTGCTTGGATTCTAGCGACATGTGGCAACTGTACGAGATAGCCGACGCTGTCAGTCGCAAGCAACATGGCAAGTGGGGATGACGCGCAAAATTTGTCTGGAGACGATGCCAGCTTTATTGATTCAGTCTTCCAGCTAATTGATTCTGACGAGTCCTCTGCGACTGAGGAATACATGACTGATAACGGTAGGGGCAGGTCATTTTACTTGTGCCTCAAAAATAAAAAAATAAAAAAACATGATTATATGTTAGGCGCATTATTCTAACCTTCTTCTTTTATTTTACAGGCAGTTCAGGGAATTCTGACATTAGTGACAGTGAAGGTGAGGTAGTAGTACGAAAATAAAATGGTAGAAACGATAATTACATATGTAGGGAGCAAGGTAACGATGTAGACCTTCCTGTAAAATAACTCCAGTGTGAGCGTGCTGTTTCTAGGCGACACACACACACACACACACATAGACACCCACCCACACCACCCCCTCCTTTTCTCCACCACCCCCCTACAATCTACATAGGTCAGATCCCCATACCCACCCACCTCATTTTTGCACTTTTAGTAGGCTATGCCTACCAACTATTTATAATAATTGTAATAATAATGATAATAATAATAAAGCCATTATTACACACACACACACACACACACACACACACACACACACACACACAGCACCCTCCCCCTACATACGTCAGATTCCCATACTCACCCACCTCATTTTTGCACTTTTAGTAGGCTATGCCTACTAATCATTTATAAAAATTGCAATAATAATAATAGTAATAATAATAAAATAATAATAATAATAGTCATTATTGCACACACACACACACACACACACACACACACAGCACACCCTCCCCCTACATCAGTCAGATCCCCATACCCATCAACCTCATTTTTTGCACTTTTAGTAGGCAATGCTTACTAACTATTTATAATAATTGTAATAATAATAAAGCCATTACTACACACACACACACACACACACACACACACACACACATTAGCACAAGTCGCAGTAGACGGGGTGACTATAGTAATAAAAGTAGCAACATTGAAGGCTTGGATCGCCTTGTTGGACCTTGAGTTTTTTTTTTTTTTTTTACAACAAAGGAGGCAGCTCAAAGGCACAAAAAAACAATAATAAAAAAAAAGCCCGCTAATCGCTGCTCTTAAAAAAAGAATCAGAAGAGGTGGCCAAAAGCAAGGTCAGATTTGGAATGAGGTGTCCTGATACCCTCCTCTTGAAAGAGTTCAAGTCGTAGGCAGGAGGAAATACAGATGAAGGAAGATTGTTCCAGAGTTTACCAGCGTGAGGGATGAAAGAGTGAAGATGCTGGTTAACTCTTGCATAAGGGGTTTGGACGGTATAGGGATGAGCATGAGTAGAAAGTCAAGTGCAGCGGGGCCGCGGGAGGGGGGGAGGCATGCAGTTAGCAAGTTCAGAAGAGCAGTCAGCGTGGAAATATCGATAGAAGATAGAAAGAGAGGCAACATCGCGGCGGAATTTAAGAGGTAGAAGACTATCAGTAGGAGGAGGAGAGCTGATGAGACGAAGAGCCTTAGCCTCCACTCTGTCCAGAAGAGCTGTGTGGGTGGAGCCCCCCCACACGTGAGATGCATACTCCATACGAGGGCGGACAAGGCCCCTGTATATGGATATCAACTGCGCGGGGGAGAAGAACTGGCGGAGACGATACAGAACGCCCAACCTCGAGGAAGCTGATTTAGCGAGAGAGGAGATATGAAGTTTCCAGTTGAGATTTTGAGTTAAGGATAGACCGAGGATAGTTTTTGAGGCATTGAAGGACACAAGGTTCCTTCTGCCCCAGTCGGAAATGATAGCAAGGTCTGAGGTTAAGCGTTCTGCAGCCTCCAGTCTGGAGTCGTGTACTTCCTGTTGAGAGGGTCTTCTATTGAAAGAAGTTGAATAATGCAGAGTGGAGTCGTCGGCGTACGAGTGAACAGGACAGTTTGTTATGGAAAGAAGATCATTGATGAATAACAGGAAGAGAGTGGGTGATAGGACAGAGCCCTGTGGAACGCCACTGTTGATAGATTTAGGGGAAGAGCAGTGACCGTCTACCACCGCAGAGATAGAACGGCCGGAAAGGAAACTGGAGATAAAGGAACAGAGAGAGGATAGAATCCGAAAGAGGGCAGTTTAGAAAGCAAAGACTGGACTGGACTAGACTCTATCGAAGGCTTTCGATATGTCTAGCGCAACAGAGAAAGTTTCACCGAAACTGCTAAGAGAGGATGACCAAGAGTCAGTTAAGAGAGCAAGAAGATTGCCAGTAGAACGCCCCTTGCGGAATCCATACTGGCGATCAGATAGAAGATTAGAAGGAAAGGTGCTTTTGAATCTTCCGGTTAAGGATTGATTCAAAAGCTTTAGACAGACATGAAAGTAAAGCTATTGGGCGGTAGTTTGAGGGATTGGAGCGGTCACCCTTCTTAGGCACAGGCTGTACAAAGGCATACTTCCAGCAGGAAGGAAAGATAGATGTTGATAGGCAAAGACGAAAGAGTTTGACCAGGCAGGGTGTCAGCACAGAAGCACATTTTTTAAGGACAATAGGAGGCACTCCATCAGGTCCATAAGCCTTCTGAGAGTTGAGGCCAGAGAGGGCATAGAAAACATCATTAGGAAGAATCTTAATAACAGGCATAAAGGAGTCAGAGGGGGGATGAGTAGGAGGAATATGCCCAGAATCGTCCAAGGTGGAGTTCTTACAGAAAGTTTGATCGAAGAGTTCAGCCTTAGAGACAGATGAGACGGCAGTGCTGCCGTCAGGGTTAATGAGAGGAGGGAAAGAGGAAGAAGTGAAATTTAGGGAGATATTTTTGGCTAGATGCCAGAAGTCACGAGAAAAAATTGGAAGACGCAAGGTGTTGACATTTTCTATTTATAAAAGAAGTTTTAGTAATTCGGAGAATAGATTTGGCACGATTCCGGGCTGAAATGTATAGATCAAAGTTAGTGGGAGTTTGAAGGCTCTGGAACCTTTTGTAAGCTGCCTCTCTATCTTTAATAGCACGAGAACAAGCATGATTAAACCAAGGCTTTTTAGCATGAGGAGTAGAGAAAGTACGTGACGTGGAATGTATGCCTCCATTCCAGAGACAATCACCTCTGTGATGCGCAAAGCACACACAGAGGGGTCTCTCTCCTGGAAGCAGTAATCATTCCACGGGAAATCGGAAAAGTACATCCTCAGGTCGTCCCACCGAGCTGAAGCAAAATGCCAGAAGCATCGCCTCCTCGGTGGGTCCAAAGGATGTACTGGAGCGATAGGACAGGATACAGAAATAAGGTTATGATCGGAGGAGCCCAACGGAGAGAACAGTTTGACAGAGTAAGCAGAAGGATTAGAGGTAAGGAAGAGGTCTAGAATGTTGGGCCTGTCTCCAAGACGGTCGGGAATACGAGTAGGGTGCTGAACCAGCTGCTCTAGGTCGTTGAGGAGAGCAAAGTTGAAGGCTTGTTCACCAGGCTGGTCAGTGAAAGAGGATGAAAGCCAAAGCTGGTGGTGAACATTGAAATCT
This sequence comes from Eriocheir sinensis, assembly GCF_024679095.1. Classification (NCBI taxonomy): domain Eukaryota; kingdom Metazoa; phylum Arthropoda; class Malacostraca; order Decapoda; family Varunidae; genus Eriocheir; species Eriocheir sinensis. The sequence continues at coordinate 10,057,726 of NC_066514.1, forward strand.
TCCAAGATGGAGATTTCAGCGAAGGGAGGGTCAAGATGCGCTCCACTTTAGAGTTCAAATAGTCAAAGAGTTTTACATAGTTGGTAGAGTTAGGTGAGAGATAAACAGCACAGATGTATTTAGTAATAGAATGACAATGAAGTCTTAGCCAGATGGTGGAAAATTCAGAAGAGTCAAGGTCGTGGGCACGAGAGCAAGTGATGTCGTTGCGCACGTAGGCGCAACATCCAGCTTTGGATTGAAATTTAGGAGAGAGATAGTAGGAGGGAACAGAGTAGAGGTTGCTGTCAGTAGCCTCAGAAACCTGTGTTTCGGTGAGGAAGAGAAGGTGAGGTTTAGAGGAGGAGAGATGGTGTTCCACAGAATGAAAATTAGAACGGAGACCGCGAATGTTGCAGAAATTGATAAGGAGGAGGTTCGAGGAGTTATCAGGACACCTCTCAAGTCGGCAGCCAGAAGGGGAGTCCTCCCTGGGGGAATTTGTGATCCCCCCCCCCAGGCGGGGACTCCGAGGGAGTTATTTTTTTCGCCATGTTGAATTTTGAATTTTGGGAAAAGGTGTGTGTGTTTTGTGAATGTAGTGTGGTGTAGAAAGAAGAGGAACTGTCTTTAGAGAGCATGCTGAACTGCTCTCTGGTGTTGATGAGACAAAAGGGAAACGGTTAGTGAGGACATGGGAAGGGTCTTTGAAGGGCTTCAGCACCCTCCTCGCTTCCCATATATCCTCACCGGGAGTAGCTCACGCCCGTTCGGTATGTGTCTTCCTACGGCAATGACTCCATAGAGATCACGAGAATCCTTGGTGGGAAGTAAACGAAGTCAGGAGACACTCGGCACGTCCTCGCCGCCCACAAAGGCGTGGGTGTGGGTGTGTCTAATATATATATATATATATATATATATATATATATATATATACATATATATATATATATATATATATATATATATAGATATATATAAACACACACAAACACACATACCCAGAGAGAGAGAGAGAGAGAGAGAGAGAGAGAGAGAGAGAGAGAGAGAGAGAGAGAGAGAGAGATTTACATAGATAGATAGATTTACATAGAAAATCAGACCACACAAACCCCATGGTCCAGACTAGGTGGTCTGTCCTTCAAAACCTAAGTGATTTTACATTAATCAGAAGGCTCCAAAACGTTGCATTTCTACTCTAGTTGATGTTAAGTTGAAGGAAGTGACGGTCGAGCTTGTTTTTAAAGGAGTCAATCGTCTTACACTGGACCACTGATGGTGGGAGCTTATTCCAAATTCGCACTACAACGTTGGTGAAGAAAAAAATGGTGCAGTCTGAATTTACTTGTCTACATCTGAGTTTTACGCCATTGTTCCTCGTACGCAAAGTGTCATCGATCATAAACAATGTTGATCTGTCTACATTCGTGAACCCATTAAGTATTTTAAAACATTCGATCAGTTTTCCTCGGAGGCGACGTTTCTCAAGAGAGAACATGTTAAGGGTAGAAAGCCTTTCTTCGTAGGATTTGAAGCTCAAGGAAGGGATCATTTTTGTTGCCCGACGCTGAACACCTTCTAATTTAGCAATGTCCTTTGCATGGTGGGGAGACCAAAACTGTACCGCATATTCCAAGTGGGGTCTGACTAAACTATTGTAGAGCGAAAGTATTACATCTTTATTCTTGAATAAAAAATTTCTTTTAATGAAGCACAACATCCTGTTCGCTTTATTTGCTGCAAACTTTCTTCATCTTTCTCTCTCGATTCTTTTTTGGATTCAGAGAGAGGGCTTTTTTTTTTATTAATGTTTACTTTTTTGTGCCCTTGAGCTGTCTCCTTTGCTGTAAAAAAAAAAAAAAAAAAAAAAAATCGATGCATTGCTGTGATAATTTGAGGTTTGACGCGATTTTGACCCCCAAGTCCTTGACGCATTGAACGCTTTTGAGTTTAACGCCGCGCATTTCGTAATCGAACTTCTTATTCCTCGTTCCAACTTGAAGGACCTGGCACTTTACGTTAAAGGGCATCTCCCATCTATCCGACCAAGCTGAAATTTTGTGCAAATCCTCTTGGAGGCTTTGCCTGTCTTCGTCAGTGAGAACCGAGTTACCAATCTTTGTTTCGTCTGCAAAGTTACTAATGCAATTATTGAATCCAACATCCACGTCGTTGATGTAAATCATGAAGAGCACTGGCCCAAGAACCGAGCCCTGAGGGACGCCACTAGTGACCGGCGCCCACTCTGAGTTAAATCCATCAATCACCACTCATTGTTGTCTGTTGCTCAACCAATTCGCGATCCATTGGTTTACTTGACCGTCAGTACCTATTTGCTTTAATTTGTAAAGTAATTTACGATGTGGGACTTTATCAAACGCTTTCTGGAAATCAAGATAGACTACGTCCAGTGATTTGGTTACGTCATAAAAAGTGAAGAGGTTGTTATAAAAGGTTAATAGGTTTGATAGGCAGGATCTTTTGTTAAGAAAGCCATGTTGTGAGTCCCCAATTAATGAGTGGCTTTCAAGGTAACTCACAATTTTGTCTCTAATTATCCTCTCAAGTAGCTTACCTACAACCGAAGTTAGACTAATGGGCCTGTAATTACCTGGCACTTTTTTGTCTCCTTTCTTAAAAATCGGTGTCACATTAGCCTTTTTCCAATCCAAAGGGACGATGCCTTGTCGCAATGACATATTGAATACGGTTGTGAGGGGGGAGAGTATTTCGCTCTTTGTTTCTTTGAGCAGAGTAGGATATACTTTGTCAGGTCCAGGACTTTTATTTGTTTTAAGTGATTGGAGGGCTTTAAGGACTTCACCGGTTGTTATTTCAAAGTTAGGCAATGCATGCTCGGGATTTACATTAGTACTGGTGTTGGTGGTAGTGGTGGGAGGGGGCGGGGGACTTTGGTACGTGTTTCAAACGTACGTGGTCACATATCATTTAAGTTCGTGATTCAGTGTTTCATAAGTGCGGCCACTTAAGTACGTGATTTCACGTACTAATTATCCTTGGCCCTTGGGTTTAAAGTAGCCTTCACTGTCATTTTAGTACGTATAACTTGTCATTTAATTATGTGTTTTTTTATAATCACTAGAACTAAGTACGTGGTTTTTCTGCAGTAATGTGCATAAGTACGTGGTTTTCTTGACCCCTGTCCTTTAGATACGTGATTTATAAGGATTTATGTTCATAATTAAGATTGTTGATCCTAAGTACGTGGTTAATGATAATGTAAGTACGTTATAATGAATATATACGTTTATTGTCAAAAGTTAGCCACTACATCCTTTTACATCCATTTGCATCTAACACAATCAATCAATCACTATTAATCAATCGCAATCAATCACATTCCAGACAAAGCAAACCTGTAATTAGTCGTTGGCAATAGCCTGAACAAAAGTAAAAATTTCAGCCTTACACACACAGGTGGCAGTTCTTGGTCTAAACTTTCTGAGCACACTCCTTACATATGTCCCCATGGCCACACGGCCGTGTGACCGAGATGTTCTCCTGCAAGCAGACAGCACAACGCTTGATTTTTTTCTTAGCAGCAGCTTCCTGGCCAGCAACCTCCTGGGCAGCAACCTCCTGTGCAGCAACCACCGGAGCATCCTCCTCCTGGGCAACAACCTCCTGGTCAGCCTGAATGCGAAGGCTGGTCTCTGTCCTAGCTGCTGACAGCGTCACTGGTGGTCTGTAGGGACTTCCTGCAGCTGTAGATCTTGCCGCGCGCCCCCTCCTTGGTGGCCTGTCAGTTCCTGAAGGCTGTTGAGCGGAGGCAGACCTTGCCCTGGGGGAAGTGTAGTTTGCCAATGTTGGTGCAGTTGGCTGTGATGACGTTGTCCTGGTTGTAGAAGAACCTGTTGTTGAGGCAGACCTTGTCATTGGCAGAGTGTAGGTTGGCATTGTCCTTGGAGGACTGTCTGCAAGCATGTCCTGCAAATGATGTTCTGCGTTGATGTCCTGGAGACTGACATCCAACAGGTCGACGTTTATGTCTTGCAGGTCGACATCAAGATCACCATCAGCAAGATCAGCCTCAGGCAAGTTAACCTCAGCCTGGACATTGTTGCCTTGCTTCTCCTTGACACCCTTCCAGCCCACATACTTCAGCTCAACAGTGAGCTGGCCGGTTTCAAGTTTTGCGCTTGTCTCCGCAATCCTTCTCTGTGTTTCGCTGACAGTTTTTGGCCTGGTGACTGGTACCCCATTCTTCACACGTTCCAGATCTGTCAGGGTGCGACTGATCTTCTCTTCCATTTTCTTCATAAAGGCCCAAAACCCAGGTTTAGGCCTGAGTTCTCTGTTGAGAGAAGCATGAAAGCTTTCTGCACCGTTGTTGGTGCGATGAGCACTACCCCACACCTGGGGCCTACTGCTTTTCAGCAAGACGAAGCCCTCTTCAATCATGTGACTGGGAAGAAGGGGCAGGGCAAAAAAGCTCCGCACCCACTTCCCAAACAGTAACTCCTTGTTGTGGTACGCTGGGACAAGGCCACGTAACTTGATGTTCTCCCACACAGCCTGCAAGATAATACCAATGTGCACTGTTAAAAGTATGAATGGAAAGTGAAAGAGTAGAAAGTTTAATGTTAAAAAGAAAAAAAGTAAAAAAATCTTACCTGATTGTGGTGGAAGTAACAGCCTTCCACCTCTGCCTCTGGCCAGACAGACAGTATAGCTGAATGTATCGCACGCTCATAATCAGTGTGTACTTTGCGTGGCTTCAAGTTGGGAAACTTAATTGAAATAGTCTCATACATTGCACTGTACAGCACCTCTGGCTTGTCGGTCATCATGGCGGAGAACAGGGGCAGGAAGTTGTCACCAAACAGGCCAAAGAACGTGAGATGCTGTTTGAACAGCTTTGCCACGGTCTTAAACGTGGCATCCGTCGCCATTTCCTGAACTTGCCCCTAAAAAAAGAGAGCAGATATAATACCAGACAAAAAAAAGAGAAGAGATAAATTGGAAAGGAAAACAGAGAGTAATAGAAATTATTACGTATACGTTGAGTTATAAGTAGTTTTTATTAATTAAGTAGTTATCATAGAAAAGTAGTAAACTTAACATAGAATCATACATTATAACATATCACAAGAGAAGTAGTAAACATATAGAATCATACATTTTACGTCAAGTTTTATAACCATATCATATCATTTCATGCAACAGAATGATGTATTACTCACCAACACTTGCTGAATGTCGTTGCTCCACAAGTAAACAGCTACATGGTTGTCAACAACCCTTTGACCCTGGTAAATGTGGCTGCACATGCTCGCCTGTATCGCAGGGCCAGCCTCCTGGAGACAAGAGGGCAGGGGGGGGTGCAGCTTCAGGCGCTCGTTCCAGAGCTGCTTTCTGATGCTATTGTATGACACTTGACTGGCAGTCCCATCGCCTACGTCACGGCAAGCCTCATCAAAGACCTCTCTTGGATTGCGTGTAGGCTCAGCAACAACCATTTCCTTGACACGTGTCTTCAGATCTTTCTTGCCAAGCTCAACTTCTTGAGACCCATGATCACGGTGAGGCACTTTAACTTCTACCTTGTCAGTGTTGAGACAAATGTGTGCTCCTGCTGGGCACTCCTGGCCAGTTGTTTTAAAAAGCCAACACCTAACGTGTAACTTGGACTGATAATGCCGGTCTTTCACGTAAACATGGCCTTCAGAAACGAAAACAACGCTGCCTTTACGTTTACCCTCTGTCATGTACTAGTCTGCCATTTTAAGGCAGTTAAGATAGGCAATAGGCACTAGGCACAGGCAGGCGAACGACTTAGACCAGACAGACGCCGAGCAGAGGGCAGAGTGGAGTCAGCTGTGCAGGTAAATGCAACGACGGCTAGCATGGATTGTGTTAAGCACGACAACATGGGACGAAAGAATCGTTGCCGGGCAGTTTAAATATAAACGTATATATTCTCTATAGCTTAACGCTAGCTTTTGTACAATTAACACAGATACCTACGGAGGGCAGTGTTGACTTGTAACATCGTGTGTCTGGCAACGTGGTCCCTAGTCAGACAGTCAGATAGTCAGTGCCTCAACCACGAGCACTTCGATGGTTTTCCCATGCTTTCCTCGTCAGTGACGTCATCTACACTCGTTATCGCCGTCCACACCACAAATTGGTAACAGTGTCTGGCCGCCGATCATGCCCTTCGTGTGGAAGGGGCCTTACCAAGTCTTTACACGTTACATGTTACCTTTCTAATACGTACAAATGTGACACCAGCACGTACTACAATGACACGTAATAAAAAGACACGTACCAGTTTCCAGTGGCAGTTAAAAGTTTAATAACCACGTACTAAAGCAACAAAGCACCTGTAAAACTAAAAGAGGATAGTGTCATATGAGTACGTGGCAAGTACCAACATCACATAGACATTTCACGTACTAAACTGACACGTACTTATGTGACAGAAGCCTTTTCGGCCTTAAGAACACGTACCACTTTCACTCACTCGTGGAGGACTGTTAGTATTAAACACCGAGGAAAAGTAATTGTTTAATAGGTTTGCAACGTGTTGGCTGTCAGTCACTAGTGCACCGTCGCTGTTTGTTAAGGGTCCAATTCCACTTCTGATCGCCTTTCTCTTGTTTATGTAACTGAAGAAGGATTTCGGATTATTTTTACAGTTGGCAGCAATAGTTTCTTCATATCGATGCTGTTACCCGTTTTTAAGAGTTACTTTTAACGTGGTTTTTGTGAAGTGTTCCGTTTAAGGAGCGAACTGTTATCTCACTCGTCACAGGGCCGGTGTTACCGTAGCTTGCTTCACAAGTTGATTGTAGTAGGTGAGATAACACAATAGCCTTTACTTAAGTGAGGTGTGGCCGAGCGGTAGCCGTTATGAGTTCGCTTTAGTTCTCTCTCTCACAGGGACATTAAAAGGTGTGAATGTATTTTAACTATATTAACAGTATTACACAAAAGTTTACAGTTTACGTGAGCGAGTCGCACCAAACGAGAGCCAGCCACACCACTGTGCGCGGGGCGGCTGAGCGCCGCTCGCCACCCGCTGCCCACTAGCTTCTCTCCTCCTCTCCGCGTTGCTCGCCCTTTTTACTGCATCTTGATTCGTCCCGGAAGGGTGTGGCTTCCGGTTGATGACTGCTGATGAAAGTCATCATTTGCTGATCCTAGTGTCAGTTCATCACAGCTTCCCACGGCCAAAAGCACGACGTGTTGTTAGACATCCTGTTGTGCGACACCGACCGGGTGTCGCCACACGTACAGTCATACATACACATGTACATTATAATATACACATTACATCGCTCGGTTCTCTAGAAGTCGCGACCTCGCGACTCACCCGACCTTTAAAAGCAGTGTACCTACCCATGTTACAGTCGCACAATGTGTACAAGTTAAACGAGGTCCTGTTATTGCATTAAAAAAATATATATATACAAGTCAGAGCCCGCCTAACGATACAGCATCGGGAAATGCCAATGATAATAAAAATAATCATGGAAGTAACAAGAAATGGGCAAAGTACATACAGGGCGAGGTAAACAGGGCTAGAGTCGTGGACATGGAAGCTCAGTACTATTCCGAGAAAACAAAATAATAGCTCGAAAAATTATTTACATGATACATCCTAGTAAAATTAAATTGACTTAACTGTCGTTAGGATACATGGTAATGGAGCTATTTGGAATAGTAAAAAGAAAAAGGAACAATCCTTGAAGAAGATCTGCTACAAACTGAACCTTCGAGTCACACCTGGACACAAAACTGTCGCAGAGAAACACTCATCCGTTGCGTGACAATTAATTGCCAGTGTCGTTACCCTCGGCACGCCTTCGAGACGGGTGGGGTTTACAACGATCGATAAGGTTGTGTGAAAAGAGGTAATGTTATCCGTAGAGTCTCCTAATAGTTACAATGTGATAACAAGGACAAGTCTGGAGAACCTTAGAAACATCGGCAGTCAGCACCACTAGCTCCTAATACTCCGTTTTTCAGGTCTACAGTACTATAAAAGAAAATCCTGTCACCAAGTTGTGAAATCACTGTTGTAACAAATCTCACTGAAATATATAATTCCAGCATAATTGATTAAAGTAATTCCAGCATTAATAACATCAAATTAAAAAGACAAATTTCCACCTACCCCTCGATCGTAACGAACGTGGATGACTGACATCTGTGACGCCAAAAATAATTCCCGTAACGGGTAACAGTGGTATGTCAAGTAAGGGTAAGTAAGACTTGTCTGCTTACTTCCAAAGCTTACAGATATTCACATGCTGGTTACGATAAAAGTTAGGGACAGCATCTGCTCAAGTTAAGTCTGTCAGTGGAGAGAAAAAGTATGTTTTAAGCAGAAGCACATGAGGTTCAAGGTTAAATTGTACCTATCCCTATGTTAGTCTACACCCTCGGTTATTACGGCTCCAATTAAATTAAGAAGACTGACTGCCTTGCATCAACTCAGCAATAAAAGAAAATAGTGGGTTAGAGTGAAAAGTATTACTCAAGCACTCCCCTTCTCGCATGAAAAAGATGCAGGCAAAAGCTCCGGAACCAAACATAAATTAGTAAATGTGAGGATGCAGGTTATAGTCGTGTGGTGGAAAGATACACAAAGCAGCGTCAGGCTGAACCTCGAGCCGGCGCTAGTCTGGAGACGATCACTATGCGCCATTTTGTGCAAAAAAGATCGTAAAGCTCAAATTTCCATCCACCCATTTATCTGACTATTTCTGCCTAAACCACGGGTAAAAGAACACACCAAGGATTTTTTTTTTATTACCGCTGGTGACACCCAAAAAGGTTTAGGTCAGAGGGTCGAAGGCCCCCCTCCCCGACGAACGTGTCGACGGCAAAAGAAGCTTCAAAAAGGACCCAAAATTACTTTAAGTGCCATAAAAGTTGGCTGATAAAACCGTGTAGGTTGCCAGTGGGGCTGTAGTCAAGGGATACTGCACTCCTTCGAAGAGGAACTTTAATGACAATCATGTACATACGGAACTCTATTAATAATCCAGCATTAGCTACAGAAATGGTTTCTCCAGCTGTCCAGTTTCCTTGTTTAAAGCACGAGATCAAATCAGTAGATAGCCTATAGGCGTCCACTGGACTGTTAAAAAGGCCACTCGTTTGCACAGTGTCCACAGCAAAATTTATACCCTTTACGAGGCTGTGTTGCCCATCTTCCCCAAATGTTTCAAGAAAAAGTGACCGAGACACATCATAATCCTTCCGTCCAGTGAACGCGCTCCTGTTTATGAGGGCCCTGCGCCCGTTCCCGGGATTGACCTTCGAGCGGCTGAGAGATATTTAATCTCCCGGATTTGACACGAATGAAATGTCCATGACAATCTCACTTTGGCCGAATAATCTGCCTCCCTTGCTACCCTGCGAAAGGCCTAACTGCTGTTGCTGTTAGCGGGTGATTAGGGGCAGAAGCCATTGTGGGATTAGTAAGGTAAGTAAATACCTCTTGGTTGCACATGCAGCGTAGGAGGAGCAAGCACCCTTTGAAGACTGCTACACTCCTTACATGAGAACAGTTACCGTTATCCTTGACGGCACTGTTCTTTCTCTCTACCCACCCCTCATAGTCCTCGGGTCAGGTTTCTCTGTCATTAAAAGAGTTACTAGTAAAATGAGGAGTAAAATGGTAACAGAAAAAAAATATTGCTGCAAAAATAAGTAAAGTAATAATCATTCACCGCTAAGTATGTGCTCACTCCTTCCCGATGCTTCTGAAATGCATAATAAAAGAGGAAAAATAATAATGAGTGAGGCTTAGCAAGACAAAATTTCTCCACTGTGCAATAAAACACACAAAAGAAAGGAGAAAAGAAAATGAATGATTATACATAAAATGCGTAACAATGTTACTCAAGAAAAATATTAAACATCCACACGCCAGAAAAATCAACAGCTGAAAAATCTAATAGATTAGATACGGCCCCACACGCCTAAACACGTGAACATAATAATAGTAATTCACCTGTAATAATGTTGCAAGTGGTGTAATTACTGAAACCGTATCAATGAGTGTCAGCTATAATGTGTTAAAAACCTCGAAGACAGCAACTCGATACCACACTACTCTGCACGCTCGCGTCCTTCGCCTCGCCGGTGGCAAGGGCAGGGCTGCAGGGGTGGCAGGGTCTGCCGTCCCCCGTCTGGTAGCGGTGGTGGGAGGGGCGGCGGGCAGACAATATACGCCCACCAGTCACCCTCAAAGGTCCGAGTTGCCTGGCGAAGATAAGTGCGCACCTACGACGAGCTGTGTCGAAGGAAGAAACAAATGCCTGGACACCTCCAAGGAAACTTGGTTGTGTGGAGGTGCGAGGCGGGGCGCGCGGGCTGTGTGGAGGTGCGGGACAGGGCGGGGTGTGCTCTTGGGTGCGGCTGTGTGCTGACTCGACTCACTGGGGCAGGAAAAGCCGCGCTGATGTCAGCGTATGCTTGCTGTGTCCGATACCGTTCACTGCCCCCACACACTGTCACTGAAGCTACGTTTGAGAGAGAGATATAACAATTCGGAGTAGTTCGTAACCACCCTGCACATCATTTATGTTAATAACTTTTGAGCGTTACTTTTTTTTTACGTGGTTAACGACAAGGCGGCCACCAGCCACCATGCATTTTATGTTATGTTATATTAGAGATAACACCTATAGAACACTTCGGAGAGGTCCGTAAACCGCTGTTCACCACTTTTGTTAGCCTTTTTATTAGCTGTTTTTAACGTGGTTTGTGTTCAGTGTTATTTTTAATGTTTAATAAGTTTAAAGCGCGAACTGCTATCTCACGTCAGGTCCGGTTTACCGTTGCCTGCGTTCTCCAGTTGATTGAAGTGGTTGAGACAACACAATAGCCTTTTAGTTAAGTGATGTGTGGCCGAGCGGTAGCCGTTATAAGTTCACTTTAGTTCACTTTAGTTCTCTTTAGTTCTCTCTCTCAGGTTAATACAAATACCAAATGTATTTTAACTATATTAACAGTTGTATACAAGGTTTACAGTTTACGTGAGCGAGACGCATGAAATCAGAGACAGCCACACCGCTGCAGGGCGCGGAGCGGCAGAGCACCGCTCGCCTGCCCGTCACCCGTCTTCTCTCCCTCCTCCGCGTTGCTCGCCCGTTTTATTTGCTTGTAGTTCGTCCGGAAGGGTGTGGGTTCCGGTTGATGACGGCTGATGAAAGTCATCATTTGCTGATCCTGGTGTCAGTTCATCACAGCTTCCCACGGCCAAAAGCACGGCGTGTTGTTAGACATCCTGTTGTGCGACACCGACCGGGTGTCGCCACACGTACAGTCATACATACACATGTACATTATAATATACACATTACACGATTTCGGAAACCAAAACTCTTTCTTTGGCTCCGATAACAGGATTCATATATTGTTATAGTCATGATGATTAATTATTAGTGCTTCTGGGCAATAGTTAAGGGTCAAAAACCGATAAATACGATATCCTGAGTACGACAATCTGGCAATTGTGCAAAGAGATGCCAGATTTTCTTGTGGCACTTTCTTTACCGGGCCGGGGTGGAGGTGAGCAGCAGCGAGGCAGCGCTCGTGTTGATATTTTAGTCGTGTGCAGTGTGTACAGCAGATCTTCATTTTGTAATTGAATTTGCTCTGTGTACTCTAAAACCTATATTTAATGGTAAAAAATCACAAATAAATTTATCATCATGAATTTTGTTACGTATACGAGTGGTCTGGGGCTCTCGTTAAGTTAACCACGTTGTGACGCCATAGTTTAGCTTCTTGGATGCCATTAACGAATGTTTACATCGGTATCTCAGTTAGCGAGCTCGCTAACGCTTCTTGGATACAGTGCCTGGCGGAGGTGCTGCAGGTGCGTGCTCAGCGTCAGTTGTCAGAGGACCGTCGACGAGGAGGGGACGCGCTCCTTCTCTTAGTTTCCCGGACTGCGTGCGTGGGACATTGGTCAAACATTTTACTCGTAAAATCCTCTCCGGTGAGCAGGTATCGCGTGACAGTTGTTTGTGACCCGAGTGCTGTGCAGTGTGTCAACATCAGCAATGATCGGCTTCTCCGGTGTGGTAATCGTGTTATAAGGAACAAATATTTACCGAAGTTAGATCTGGATATAAAAAGTTTTGGAAAAGTAGGAGTGTGCTCCTTGCTCTGAACGTGTGTGTGTGTGTGGGGGTGGGGGGGGGGGGATGAGGGAGGCCCCGCAGCGGCACCTCGCCTGGCCACACACACGCGGCGGCTCCAGCCACAGCAACAACGGCCCTGAACGCGCCTCGCAGCAAGGCGGCAGAGCGACCAACCACAGCCTGACGCCACGTCACTGTCAAGGTGGGAACCCTTAGACTTAGAGGCTTACGTAGCTGGGGAAGGTCGTGCGTCATTGCGTAGATGCTGGATGGGCGAGGTGGTGGTTCGTCAATCATCGCGTCGGGTATCTATCGGATAAATTACCTGTTGGGTCATTGTGTGTGTGTGTGTGTGTGTGTGTGTGTGTGTGTGTGTGTGATAGCTATAACGATAATCCTGTTCTACTTATCTTCCTCTTCACCTGGACGCATAATGAACATTGCTAAAACTGTCATGCTAGGGTTTTTATTTTCTAAAGTGGCTCAAGAAATTAGGTAAATCCGAGTCTCGGAGGGAAGTAAATTATCATCAATTATAATAACCATACAAATCCTCTCTATGTAAATGTAAAGCATTTTCCCTGCGTTATTAGATGCTGGTAGAGGTGCCGAGGACAAGTAAAATAATGGCACACACACACACACACACACACACAGTTGGAAAATAAGGAGAGAGAGAGAGAGAGAGAGAGAGAGAGAGAGAGAACGCGTTGTCGGCTTCGTTTGGTGGTGGTTTGTCAGGCTACGCTTCAGACAATGGTTGAGGGAAGGAGAAAAGGAAAAAAATAAGCGGGACGAAGGAAGAAATAGATAAAACGGGAAGCAGAAGAGACGAAGAAAAGTCGCCTTACTCCATATTGCCTTCTATTCGTTCCTCCTCTATTTATATTGTTTTCCTCTCTCTCTCTCTCTTTCTCTCTCTCTCCCTTTTTGTCAAAAGCTATTTGCAACCCACTAACATAACACCAAGAAACAGTAACGTTGAACATTTGTACGTGCGAGTAAACATTGCAAAAGTCAATTTAAATATATCTGTCACCTACAGACCTCCCGGCAATCACTCGATGACGACCTTGAAATGTACAGCGTCTTAAGGCAGTCACTTAATAACAACGACTCACTGATATAAGGAGACTTTAACCTCCCCCATATCGACTGGGCGACACTGTCAGGTACAGAAGGCGAGTCACATAGAATGATAGAATTTCTAGAAGAAAATTGTCTAAGCCAAATGGTTTCTGAGCCAACTCGACAAAATAATATACTCGACCTTATTATAACGACCCAAGATAACCTAGTCAGTAGTGTCACGGTAGGAGAATACCTCGATTCTTGCGATCATAAATTAGTGCGCGTCGACATTAGAGCTCAATCATCAGTGACTGAAATAAAGTAAGGGTGCCCAATTTCAAAAGAGCTAACTTCGTAGAAATCCGACAAAAACTAACAAATACAACTCTCAGATGACGGCAACGTAGAGGATGCCTGGCTAAGCTTTAAAATCACTTACTCAGCAGAACACATTCGTCACCTTGTGCGAGAAGCGAATTAACACTAATAAACGCCCCCCGTGGTTTAATAGCGAAATTAAACAATCAGTCAATGAGAGAAAACTGTTTTACAGGTTAAAGAAAGAACGAAGCACGCCCGAAAATATTAGACTTTATAATGATGCCAGGCGACGAGTAAAAAGACTAGTAGGTCAGGCAAAGCGTAGATATGAAGAAAATATTGCAGCCAACTGTAAAAATAATCCGAAATCTTTCTTCAGTTACATAAACAACAGAAAGGCGATCAAAAGTGGTATTGGACCTTTAACAAATAGCGACGGTGCACTAGTGACTGACAGTCAACACATTGCAAACCTCTTAAACAATTACTTTTCCTCGGTGTTTAATACTAACAGTCTTCCTCCCACTACCACCAACACCAGTACTATTGTAAATCTCGAGCAAGCATCGCCTAATTTTGAAATAACAACCGATGAAGTCCTTAAGGCTCCCCATTCACTTAAAACAAATAAAAGTCCCGGACCCGACAAAGTATATCCTATACTGCTTAAAGAAACAAAGAGCGAAATACTCTCCTCCCTCACTACCGTATTCAATATGTTCTTGCAACAAGGCATCGTCCCTTCGGATTGGAAAAAGGCTAACGTGACACCGATTTTTATGAAAGGAGACAAAAAAAATACCAGGTAACTACCGACCCATTAGTCTAACTTCAATTGTAGGTAGGCTACTCGAGAGCATAATTAGAGACAAAATTGTGAGTTACCTCGAAAGCCACTCATTAATTGGGGATTCACAACATGGCTTCCGTAACAAAAGATCCTGCCTGTCAAACCTACTGACCTTTTATAACGATCTCTTATCAGTTTATGACGCAACCAAATCATTGGACGTAGTCTATCTTGATTTCCAGAAAGCGTTTGATAAAGTCCCACATCATAAATTACTTTATAAATTAAAGCAAATAGTCATTGACGGTCAAGTAAACCAAAGGATCGCGAATTGGTTGAGCAACAGAGAACAAAGAGTTGTGATTGACGGATTTAACTCAGAGTGGGCGCCGGTCACTAGTGGCGTCCCTCAGGCCTCGGTTCTTGGCCCAGTGCACTTCATTATTTACATCAACGATGTGGATGTTGGACTCAATAATCGCATTAGTAAATTTGCAGACGACACAAAGATTGGTAACTCGGTTCTCACTGACGAAGACAGGCAAAGCCTCCAAGAGGATTTGCACAAAATTTCAGCTTGGTCGGATAAATGGAAGATGCCCTTTAACGTAGACAAGTGCCAGGTCCTTCAAGTTGGAACAAAAAATAAGAAGTCCGATTACGAAATGCGCGGCGTTAAACTCACAAGCGTTCAATGCGTTAAGGACCTGGGGGTCAAAATCGCGTCAAACCTCAAATTCTCACATCAATGCATCGATGCAGCAAATAAAGCGAGCAGAATGTTGGGCTTCATTAAAATAAACTTTTTATTCAAGAATAAAGATGGAATTCATCCGCTCCACAATAGTTTAGTCAGACCCCACTTGGAATATGCGGTACAGTTTTGGTCTCCCCACCATGCAAAGGACATTGCTAAACTAGGTGTTCAGCGTCGAGCAACAAACATGATCCCTTCCTTGCGCAACAAATCCTACGAAGAAAGGCTTTCCACCCTTAATATGTTCTCTCTTGACAAACGTCGCCTCCGAGCTAAACTGATCGAATGTTTTAAAATACTTAATGGTTTCACGAATGTAGACAGAACAAAATTGTTTATGATCGATGACACTTTGTGAACGAGGAACAATGGCATAAAACTCAAATGCAGACAAGTAAATTTAGACTGCACCAAGTTTTTCTTCACCAACGTTGTAGTGCGAGAATGGAATAAGCTCCCACCATCAGTGGTCCAGTGTAACACGATTGACTCCTTTAAAAACAAGCTCGACCGTCACTTCCTTTAACTTAATATTAACTTTCGTAGTAGTAGGTAGGAGGGCACCTACCGAACGGGCGTGAGCTACTCCCGGTGAGGATATATGGGAGCGAGGAGAGTGCTGAAGCCCTTCAAAGACCCTTCCCATGTCCTCACTAACCGTTTCCCTTTTGTCTCATCAACACCAGAGAGCAGTTCATCATGCTCTTTAAAGACAGTTCCTCTCTCTTTCTACACCACACTACACTCACAAAACACACACACCTTTTCCCAAAATTCAAAATTCAACATGGCAAAAAAAAAAAATAACTGCCTCGGAGTCCACCATAAATTCTTCTGGCTGCCGACCTGAGAGGTGTCCTGATAACTCCTCGAACCTCCTCCTTCTCAATTTCTGCAACATTCACGGTCTCCGTTCTAATTTTCATTCTGTGGAACACCATCTCTCCTCCTCTAAACCTCACCTTCTCTTCCTCACCGAAACACAGGTTTCTGAGGCTACGGACAGCAACCTCTACTCTGTTCCCTCCTACTATCTCTATCCTAAATTTCAATCCAAAGCTGGATGTTGCGCCTACGTGCGCAACGACATCACTTGCTCTCGTGCCCACGACCTTGACTCTTCTGAATTCTCCACCATCTGGCTAAGACTTCATTGTCAATCTATTACTAAATACATCTGTGCTGTTTATCTCTCACCTAACTCTACTAACTATGTAAAACTCTTTGACTATTTGAACTTTAAAGTGGAGCGCATCTTGACCCACTCTCCCTTCGCTGAAATTTCCATCTTGGGAGATTTCTATGTTCACCACCAGCTTTGGTTTTCATCCTCTTTCACTGACCAGCCTGGTGAACAAGCCTACAACTTTGCTATCCTCAACGACCTAGAGCAGTTGGTTCAGCACCCTATTCGTATTCCTGACCGTCTTGGAGACAGGCCAACATTCTAGACCTCTTCCTTACCTCTAATCCTTCTGCTTACTCTGTCAAACTGTTCTCTCCGTTGGGCTCCTCCGATCATAACCTTATTTCTGTATCCTGTCCCATCGCTCCTGTACATCCTCTGGACCCACCGAGGAGGCGATGCTTCTGGCATTTTGCTTCAGCTCGGTGGGACGACCTGAGGATGTACTTTTCCGATTTCCCGTGGAATGATTACTGCTTCCAGGAGAGAGACCCCTCTGTGTGTGCTCAGCGCATCACAGAGGTGATTGTCTCTGGAATGGAGGCATACATTCCACCTACTTTCTCTACTCCTCATGCTAAAAAGCCTTGGTTTAATCATGCTTGTTCACGTGCTATTAGAGACAGAGAGGCAGCTTACAAACAGTTCCAGAACCTTCGAACTCCCACTAACTTTGATCTATACATTTCAGCCCGGAATCGTGCCAAATCTATTCTCCGACCTACAAAAACTTCTTTCATAAATAGAAAATGTCAACACCTTGCTTCTTCTAATTCTTCCCGTGACTTCTGGCATCTAGCCAAAAATATCTCCTCCAATTTCACTTCTTCCTCTTTCCCTCCTCTTCTTAACCCTGACGGCAGCACTGCCGTCTCATCTGTCTCTAAGGCTGAACTCTTCGCTCAAACTTTCTATAGGAACTCCACTTTGGACGATTCTGGGCATATTCCTCCTACTCATCCCCCCTCTGACTCCTTTATGCCTGTTATTAAGATTCTTCCTAATGATGTTTTATATGCCCTCTCTGGCCTCAACTCTCAGAAGGCTTATGGACCTGATGGAGTGCCTCCTATTGTCCTTAAAAACTGTGCTTCTGTGCTGACACCCTGCCTGGCCAAACTCTTTCGTCTCTGCCTATCAACATCTATCTTTCCTTCCTGCTGGAAGTATGCCTTTTTACAGCCTGTGCCCAAGAAGGGTGACCGCTCCAATCCCTCAAACTACCGCCCAATAGCTTTACTTTCATGTCTATCTAAAGCTTTTGAATCAATCCTTAACCGGAAGATTGAAAAGCATCTTTCCACTTCTAATCTTCTTTCTGATCGCCAGTATGGATTCCGCAAGGGGCGTTCTACTGGCGATCTTCTTGCTCTCTTAACTGACTCTTGGTCATCTTCTCTTAGCAGTTTCGGTGAAACTTTCTCTGTTGCGCTAGACATATCGAAAGCCTTCGATAGAGTCTGGCACCAGTCTTTGCTTTCTAAACTGCCCTCTTTCGGATTCTATCCCTCTCTCTGTTCCTTTATCTCCAGTTTCCTTTCCGGCCGTTCTATCTATGCGGTGGTAGACGGTCACTGCTCTTCCCCTAAACCTATCAACAGTGGCGTTCCACAGGGCTCTGTCCTATCACCCACTCTCTTCCTGTTATTCATCAATGATTTTCTTTCCATAACAAACTGTCCTGTCCACTCATACGCCGACGACTCCACTCTGCATTATTCAACTTCTTTCAATAGAAGACCATCAAAACAGGAAGTACACGACTCCAGACTGGAGGCTACAGAACGCTTAACCTCAGACCTTGCTATCATTTCCGATTGGGGCAGAAGGAACCTTGTGTCCTTCAATGCCTCAAAAACTCAATTTCTCCACCTATCAACTCGACACAATCTTCCAAACACCTATCCCCTATTCTTCGACAACACTCAGCTCTCACCTTCATCAACACTAAACATCCTCGGTCTATCCTTAACTCAAAATCTCAACTGGAAACTTCACATCTCCTCTCGCTAAACCAGCTTCCTCGAGGTTGGGCGTTCTGTATCGTCTCCGCCAGTTCTTCTCCCCCGCGCAGTTGCTATCCATATACAAGGGCCTTGTCCGCCCTCGTATGGAGTATGCATCTCACGTGTGGGGGGGCTCCACTCACACAGCTCTTCTGGACAGAGTGGAGGCTAAGGCTCTTCGTCTCATCAGCTCTCCTCCTACTGATAGTCTTCTACCTCTTAAATTCCGCCGCGATGTTGCCTCTCTTTCTATCTTCTATCGATATTTCCACGCTGACTGCTCTTCTGAACTTGCTAACTGCATGCCTCCCCCCCTCCCACGGCCCCGCTGCACACGACTTTCTACTCATGCTCATCCCTATACTGTCCAAACCCCTTATGCAAGAGTTAACCAGCATCTTCACTCTTTCATCCTTTACACTGGTAAACTCTGGAACAATCTTCCTTTATCTGTATTTCCTCCTGCCTACGACTTGAACTCTTTCAAGAGGAGGGTATCAGGACACCTCTCCTCCCGAATTTGACCTTGCTCTTGGCCACCTCTTCTGGTTCTTTTATGGGAGCAGCGATTAGCGGGCTTTTTTTTTCTGTGCCCTTGAGCCTTTGTTGTAAAAAAAAAAAAAAAAAGAGTAGAAAAGCAACGTTTTGGAGCCATCTGATTAAAGTAAAATCACTTAGGTTTAAGGACAGACCACCTAGTCTGGACCATGGGGTCTGTGGGGTCTGATTTTCTATGTCATTCTATATATGTAAGTCTCTCTCTCTCTCTCTCTCTCTCTTTTTTTTTTTATTTAAACAGAGCTTACAGAAGATTGTGCTAAAGTTGAAGGTTTTAAGCTTCATCTATCTATAGCTACATACAAGACACATTGAATTACTGCCTAGAAGTCCTAATCCAGCTGTTCATCTCCCGCTTGAAGACTTGAAGTGACGCGCGATGGTGGAGGTCGGTGTGGCGAACAAGCTGGTTCCACAGGCGGCTGTAGCGGGGCTGGAAGGAGCGGAAGTGGTGTTCTATCCTGGAGAAGGGTACAGCCACTTGTTCCTGTCTGTGGGGTGCTGCTCGGGTGGAGTGTATGGGGGTTGGGGGCGCGGGGAGCTTGAGAGCTGCCACGTGGGGTGTGTTTAGGTTGTGTGCCTTGAACATTACACACAGGCCTGCCACATCCCTGCGCTCCTGGAGAGGTTGCATGGAGCCACGCGCGTGCTGAGGACCTGTGCGCTGTATCAGACGCTGGGCTCTGGCCTGGACACGGTCCAGCGTTGCAAGGTAGGATGGAGGGCAGGAGGACCAGGCGAGGGGGGAGTACTCCATGAGGGGGCGTACTTGTGCCTTGTAGAGCACCTCAGTCCCTTTGGCGTCAAGTAGATGGGAGATGCGCCGTACACAGCTGAGTTTCCATGCTGCATTTTTTGATATTTTTTTAGCATGGTTGGTGAAGGAGAGTCCTGCGTCGAACTCCACTCCGAGAATGGAGATGGAGTCTTGAAGGGGTAGCGTTTTCCCCTCCAGTTGTATCACCGGTACGGGTAGATTGTTGATATCTCGCCTGCGGGATATTACCATTGCTTGTGTTTTGTCAGGGGCCAGGGTGACTTGCCAGCAGCCGCTCCAGGCGATAATTTTGTCGAGTGCCACGTTGATGCAACACACTGTGCCTTGCCAGTCCTGTCTGTCGCTGGTGAAGGGAAGGGTGCAGTCGTCAGCGTACGCCTGGGCCTCAGGGATGAGCTGGAGAAAGTCACTGAAATAAACATTCCACAGTAGAGGCCCTAGTACGCTGCCCTGGGGCACGTTTGCATTGATGGGGTGCTGGCTTGAGGTGTGGCCGTTAATCACCACCTGTAACGCCCTGTCCTGGAGGTAGTTCCCAATGAGTTGCAGGAGGGTGCCTCGCACACCTAGGCTCTTCAGCTTGGCGATGAGGCCTTAGTGCCAAACACTGTCGAAGGCTCCGGCTATGTCAAGAGCCACGACGAAGGTGTCGAGTCCCCTGTCCAGCGAGTGGTTCCATGAGGCAGAGTTAAGGAGCAGCAGGTCTGCAGCAGATCTTCCATGCCGGAAGCCGAATTGCTTGGAGTTGAGGAGATGGTGGGCATCGAGGAAGGCCGTGAGTTTGGTTGTTATAAGGGACTCCAAGATTTTCCCAACAGTGGAGAGGAGGGATACTGGGCGGTAGTTCTTTGGGTCCTGTTTGCCTTTTTTCTTGTATATGGCCACCACTCTTGCTTTCTTCCAAAGTGTGGGCCACTTGGAGGTGGAAAGGATGTTATTGAAGATGGTGGTAAGTGGTAGGGCAAGCTAGCCGGCGCATCTTTTTACCAGGTGAGGGCTGATGTTGTCAGGCCCTAGGGCTTTCTTGGGGTCTATTTGCAGCAGCAGATTTTTCACCTCCTCTTTGGTGACAGTGAGACTCTCCAGAGAGGCCCTGGTGAGGGATGGCAGCTTCGGGGGGGCGCGGAGGGGATCAGGTACTGACATTTTGGAAGAGAAGTGCGCCGCCAGTAGCTCCGCCTTGTCTTTGTCGCGCATAGCCACTGACCCATCTGGCCTGACGAGGGGTGGGATGGCGTTGTCGGCTGAGAGGCCTTGTTGTTGTTTCACTCCACTCCACCACTCCTTGCAACCCACAGACTGGCCGCTGAGCTTGGTCTTCATTACCTCCTTCCAGCGTTGTATAGCCTGTTTTTGCACCCGGCTCATGTTCTTGCAGCCTTTTTGTGTAAGGTTTTATTATGCTGAGAAGGATTGGACTTGTAACGCAGCCAAGCCCTACTCTTGGTGTCCGCGGCTATCCTGCACTGATAGCCGAACCAGGGCTGATCATTTGGTTTTGATTTATATGACTGGCTGGGCACATATTCTTGTTGCAGAGACAGAAGAAGGTTTGTTAAGTTCTCCACTTGGGTGTTGACGTCTCCGTGGAGGATATCCGTCCACACGATGGAGTCCAGATTTGCCTTCAGGCTGTTCCAATCTCCCCGGGACCACAACCAGTTCACACGGGCGGTGGCTCCGTCGTGTTCTATTGAGGTCTTGATGGTGGTGAGCACATCAGAATGGTCAGAGGAGCCAACCATACCTAGGGGATGACAGGTGACCACTTCCTCTGGCAGGTCTGTAATGACTGGGTCCAGGGAGGAGCCGGAGATATGTGTAGGGAAATCAACGTGGTTCATGAGGCCGTACATGGTCAAAAGGTCTTCGAACTGCCTTGCCACCAAGTACTGATTCATGTCCCCCACCACAATGAGATGTTTGCAGGAATGCTGGAGCAGAAGGGTGTCGAGATTTGTGTGGAGGAAGTGGATGGGGTCGCTCCCCTGCCACTATGGCCGGTAGCATACACAGAGCAGGATGGAGTCGCGTTGTCTTGTCCACAGCCTGAAGAATGCCATTTCGAGGTGGCGTTGCATGTCGACATCGAGGGCCTCCACAGCAAGACCGTCACGGAAGCAGACTGCGATTCCCCCGAAGGTACCGTGGGCTCGGTCTCTTCGGTGCCATCTAGAGTACCCTTGAATATGCCCAAAGTTGGCGGGAATGGTGGGATTGAGAAAGGTCTCCACTGTGGCTATGATGTCTGGGGAGTGCGGGATAACATAAGAGTGTTTTAGATCTCCTATGTTAGTTTGGAGGCCTCTGATGTTAGTAAACATAATCGTCAGTTTCTCTTGGAAGGTTGGGTCTGCCGGCATAATTCCAAGGTGTGTAGGGGTGTTGAGAGGGATGAGGTGCTTGGCGCTGAGACGCTTGGTAACTGGGGAGAGGAGGCTGTGTGAGGTGCTTGTTTAGGGTCTCGATAAGGAGGGAGGTGACGGCTGTCTGCTCGGACAACTGGCGGTAGATCTTTTCGTCCCTTTCTTGGGCATGGGAGGCACGGCAGTTAGCTGTGGTGTGACCTTCGCGGTAGCAGTAGTCGCACCAGCTTAGCCAGCGGCAGGTGCCTCTAGTATGGCCACTCCTCTTGCACACTGTTTTCTTAAGAAGCTTTTAGACATAAAAGACTTGTGTT
>NC_066514.1:10080085-10132446 GCF_024679095.1 Eriocheir sinensis
TGAGGGAAGTGCTGTTCTTTGTAATGCTTAAGAGGCCATGGCCTGGGAGACGTGGCACCAGTGTTCATGAGGGAAGTGCTGTTCTTTGTAATGCTTAAGAGGCCATGGCCTGGGAAGCGTGGCACCAGTGTTCATGAGGGAAGTACCCGCGCCACTACACCAAAGCCTCCAGAACTAAATAACGTCACCACCACCTCCACCTCAACCACCACTCACCACAAACAAACAAACAAACAAACATTCCTAATACACACTCACCACCCCCTAAAAAATCCTGGGTCACCCGCAGCCAGCCATCACTAAATGGTTGACATTTCAATGCCTGTTGTGCACCTGCCGCCGCCGCCGCCGCAAAATATCGTGCAGAGGTTCAACTTGCTAACTGTTTCTACATTTCACTCAGTGGTCACCAACATCACAAGAGGACAAACTACAACAAAAACAGGCAAATGAATGTTTTCCCTGCTGTGTATTCCCCAGCATGCATGCTTATTGAACGTCAGAGCAACTTATTTCTGCCAGGAGGTATTTATCTCAACACTGAAACACGCATAGTGGACCACCACTGCCACGTCCCGTCCTGCGTTAGGTATTTCCGCTGCCCACACTGCGTGCCCAATAAATTCAAACTAACTAAACCTAATTCTAGGTATGCCATTTGTTATGTATTTGTCTGTCTGTATGGTCAAGCAGATAAAGTTCAGTATTTTAAAACTGTAGTGAGTGGATTTTTTCAGCAAACCACAAAACCAATACATAAAATTATGTTTGTCAAGGGTTGCCCTGAAATATGTGCAAAATACGCGTCATAACGTCCCCTCCCCCTTCCTCCTGCCTTCACCAGCAGCATCTGTCAGTCATGGCAGGCCAGAGAAATTCTAGGGTTGCCACCTGTTCCTTAAAATATGGATTCGTTCTGTATTGGAGAATGGGATGTTGCATTCCTTATATTTTTAAGCTCAAGGTGGCAGCCCTAACTGAGACTATTCCCATTGTTTTCCACTTTGAGCACTCTTGTCTTGCAGCGAACAAAGGGAACCCACGCTCACGTCTTTGACGAGACTAACTTGGTCGGCTAGGCTGACGTCAGGGGACAGAGTAGTCTATCGGCATCCATCCCTCCCCTCCATGAGCCATCACCCGGCAAGGGTCTGTGGTCCCTTCTCGGAGGGAAGTACACGCTTGACGGCCTCCATATAGTCTGTGTCCCCACTGTGAGGTGGCTAAAAAAAATATGTATATAAAGAAAATAAAAAATAAATAGATAAAAATAACGCATCATATCAGCATTCAAAAAACTTTTGGATTACTGAATTCTGGATTAAGGATTCTCCAGCTGTATTGTTGCAATGTTTGGAGAGCCCCTGTTGGTGCTGGGACAAGAGTTATGAACAGGTTTGTGTGTACCATACCAAGGACAGACAACATCCCCACAACTTATTTTAATACAGCCCCTAGTGTGAGGACGCGTAGTGGACACGGCTGTTGTACATTCACCCACAGATACTTACCTACTTACCAGAGCTGGGCGCGTTACTGGATTTGGGGTAGTCCGCTACCGCTCCTCCGCACTTCGGACGCAGGTAGTCCGCACCTGTACTTCCGCGCCTAAAATTTTTTAGCTCGGTCCGCTACCGGACCTCCGCACCTCCGCTACTGTACGCAAAACTATTAAAGCGCGCCTGAAAAAACTAGTCCGCACCTCAAAAATAAAACAAAATAGTACAAGGCAATAATACATCAAGCTTCATATATATATATATATATATATATATATATATATATATATATATATATATATATATATATATATATATATATATATATATATATATATATATATATATATTTACCTTCAAATGGGGTGGGCCTCTCAAGCGCGAGTCTGGAATGTTCTATGCGGTAACGGCTTATTCCTCCCTAATTTACATTTTCCCATTCTTAATTAAATTCTGGCATTACACTGGAAGGGGTCCAGCTCCACGTCAGACAAGGAAATGTCTGACGTCGCCAGCGGCGTAGGGGTTCTGGAGGATGACGGTGCAGGCGTGCTGGTTCTGTAGCTCACGCTATTGACGCTACTATCCCCTGACACACTCCTGCTCCTGTCGCTATCACCTCTTTTCACGTATCTGTCCATGTTTATTTGTAAACACTAAACACTAAATAATCGCAGTGAATCACTAAATGTAAAAAGATTCTGAAAAGAAAAAGAAAATTGACACAGTGATCAGCTAGTAGCACATAGCCCGCCAAAACGCGCGAAAGTAATGCCGCGGACTGTTTGTCGTCTTCGTTTTTTTATCTTTGAAAATCTCAGGTGCGGAAGTCTGGACCCAAAATTTCCCCTGTCCGCACCTGTTACTTCCGCACTTTTGAAAACGTTCCGCACTTCCGGGCTTCCGCACCTCGTTTGGCGGTCTGCAGGTGCGGAGGAGCGGAGGTCCGGACCGAGATGCGGAAGTGCCCAGGTATGCTACTTACACTCCTATATTCATGTCTATTCCTGTACAGCTTGCATGGATGACTTCTGCGCCAGAGCCCGCACATGGAGATATGCCGTGCAACTTCATATCTAACTCCCATACCATCATTACAAGGCAGGAGTGTGTGTCTGGCAGTGACTTACATCTGCACTGGTGTGAGGGAAAGAGGTTCTCCGTCCCTCCCTCCTGTGGGGGTTGACAGTGTGTATTGCCTTGAACAATTCATCCTGAAATTTCCCCCATATCCTCCTTGTGTTTCCCTCCACTGTTGCTGGATTACATAAGGGATGGAAAACATAGAGGAGGCAAAACAATCTGATCTTTACATGGCTGGGCATAATGAAGCCTCCTCTTTCTTTGGAGGTCACTTATCAGTGGCTTCTTCTGCGCGCCATAACACCTGCAGCCAAGGTCACGTTGCAGTTTCTTGCCCTGTACGGAGCGACACATCACCAGGGAGAGTGTGGGTTTGTTCTCTCAGTTTCCTGGTTCTAAGGTGAGGAGTGACATCAAGCCATCTATCGTCCTAACACATTCCTGCTTCTGTAGTTTTTTTTTTCCTGGTTGTTGAGTGTCCACTCTCTGCCGGCCTTAAATCAGTGGGTCAAGTTTCTCACTCTTCAGTCCTTTTAGCTTGAAAGTTTCCTTATTTTTGTGTCCAGCAATGTAAAGATCAGAGACTGCTGCCTCCTGGATGTCTTCCAGCTGTTACGTAATCCAGAAAAAATGGGCGGAAACACCAGGATGTGGCTAAAGATCAGGCTGATTTGTTCAAGACCATGCAAACTCAAGCCCCTGGAGGGAGGGAGACCCTCCTTCCCTCACACCAGTGAGTGGAGAAAAAGATGTAGCAAGTCACTGCCTCTAAGTTAATGTCTCTTGCATCCTAATGATGGCATGGTGCGTGGCATATCTCTGAGCATGGACTCTGGCGCAAAAGTCAAGTCATCTGTGCGTGCAAGCTGTAAAGACACTTTCATTCACGCAAAAAACCTGCAAGTCTACTTACAAAATTGTACCATGGCATCATTTGATGTAAAATCCCTATTTACAAATATTCCTCTCAATGAAACTGTTGTTATCTGTTGTGAAAATATTTTTAGGAATTGTACAAACCACCAAACTGCTACGAGGTGTGTGCTGGGAACTAACATCAAGGAGACTCAGCTGGGAATGGAAAAAAAGAAGACCAAGAATTTAACACAAAAGAAACAACTGTAGGATGAAAATTACTGCCAGAGGAAGATGAACAAGGAATTACTGATGAAGTTAACAACACTCACCAATTGTTTCCTGTGTTCCCCCTTCATCCTTCTCCTCCTCTTGTTCTTCTTCTTCCTCCTCTTCCTCTTCTTCTTCTTCTTATCTCTGCAAATTCATTTAGGAATTAGAACTGTATAAACATGGATTCTTTTGGAGAATAATAAATTCCTGCAAGAATTTTAATGTTCTTATTTTATGAGAGAGAGAGAGAGAGAGAGAGAGAGAGAGAGAGAGAGAGAGAGAGAGAGAGAGAGAGAGAGAGAGAGAGAGAGAGAGAGAGAGAGAGAGAGAGAGAGAGAGAGTGTGTGTGTGTGTGCAGTATCCACAGGAACAGATGAGTATAGTAAAGGTTTAGCATGAGGGCAAGGAGGAGGAGGGGGAGGCCAGTGCTCCACCCAGCCACCCTGACCCTCAAAACTAACAGGGAAACAGGACAAAGGAAATATTAGCTGAGAATATAACCTCCCTTGTCTGTCCTAACCTTCAAAGATTTATTCTATCACAGGGTTTAGACAAGAATTGCTCTGCTCTTTATAATACATGAAGGAGAGAAGGACTGGAGGTGAGTGTGTTTTCCTTCCTAAGAACCAGACCCCCTGTGAGGGAGGACAACCTCTTCAAGCCAGTTCCCAGACAGCTCTCTTCCGCAGCATTTAAATCATTCCCTCGTCCTCTGCCTCCTCCTCTCTCATTGCCGTCACCTTCATGTTCTCTTCCTTGGCATCTAGGTGTTTGGGGCCCACACTGAACAGGCAGCGTTAGTGTCCGCACTCCTCCCTCTCCACCTGTTGAGTGAGAAGTAACTGATGAAAAAAATAACCTGGATCTAAAGTGACTACCTAAGGGTAAAGGTTATAGGGAAGGCTAAGAGTATGTGGTGAGGAAGGAGTTGGCCTTGATGCTGTAAAAACTTGGAAACTAACACAACTACAATTATAAAAAAAGGTGGAAAAACTAAATATCCAAGAGGTTTGAACAGCTACTTCCAAGAATTCCCAATGCTTAACAATGATGATAATGGAAAGTCGGAAAGTTTTGTTTAGTGGGCGCAACATCTGTGGTCATATGCCGGAGAGACAGGAGGGGAAGGAATTATAGGAGACGGGAACAGACCCCAGGAGACGGGACACAACCCACGATTAATACCTGGTACCCATTCACTGTTGGGTTGACAGGGACGTAGGGTATCGGAAAAGGCGCCCAAATTTTTCCGCTCCGCCCAGGAATCGAACCCGGTTGTGAGCCGAGTGTGCTAACCACTGTACCACGAAGCCCCCGTGATGATGATAGAGCAGAACACACATACCTTCCAGAGGAGTTGTGGAGGTACACGGGAGGAGACCAGCTGGAAGACCTGAAGGAGGAGGAAGGCCGGGGAGGAAAGTCTTCCATTGGCAAGGCTGGGAGACTCACAGCCCGACCACCAAAAAGACCTGAAATGAAAGGAAATCATTCAAGGAGAGAAAACACAAACAAAGGAAAAGACAGCAAAAAAAAGAGGTAAGAAATACCTGAGAGATCAACTAATGAGCCTTGCCCCCCCTGGCGTAAGGCCCCACTGATTGGTGATTGGTTGATATCTTCATGCCAATGCACAGTGGGCCAGAATGGGTGATTATGGGACAAAAATATTTCCACTGCAGAAAATGTTTATTTTGTCCAAATATGCTTTTTCACTGATAATAAATGAAAAAATTATCATAAAGTAAGTATCAGTAATTGATTCCGAACATATAAATCTAGTAAGCTTTTCAATCCATTAAACGTAATTAACGTGAATTAATGGGAACTCAAGGTATATACTAATCGTGTCACCACATTTTGCATATTATACAATAAAAGATGTAAGACTTACAATATAAATACTTCCTCTAAATAGGTTTCTAAATCAAATAAAGTAACTTTTCGTGTAGCTGTAGATAAAATTAACTATGGGTATGTTAAATACAGGAAGGCTGCTAATCAGTCATAGTGCATGTCTAGAATTATGGTTTATGCTCTCCAGATGATGTCTCAGGATCTGTAACAAGGAGCTTGATTTGGTGTTTCAGCTGGTAGACCTTTCTTGTGTATGCTCCACATTTTATTTCTCACTGAGGTTATTAGGGGATCTGATGAGCAAAATAGCCTTCGCATTAAGTCCTCATTTGTTTTTTTATGAGATACCTTACGGCAAAATGACTCTCTGAACTTTTTGAAGTCTTTATTCTTTGCTTCTTGTGCTTCTTCGGAATAAAGTCCAACTGGTAGGCTAAACTGTTCTATTACTGAAGCTCCATGAATAAGGATCCTATGCAAGCTTTGAGGCATGTAATACCAGTTGTACTCTTCCACATATATTTCAGCAGTATTGACGCAGAAGGATTTGAATGCTGCAATGTTGACTGATTGGTGGCCTCTAATACTTTTATCGAGTTTTTAGAGGCAGGAGCGATGGCTAGAGGGCGGCAGAAGAGAAAGGAATGTATGAGTCAGGAGCGATGGCTAGAGGGCGGCAGAAGAGAAAGGAATGTATGAGTCAGGAGCGATGGCTAGAGGGCGGCAGAAGAGAAAGGAATGTATGAGTCAGGAGCGATGGCTAGAGGGCGGCAGAAGAGAAAGGAATGTATGAGGCAGGAGCGATGGCTAGAGGGCGGCAGAAGAGAAAGGAATGTATGAGTCAGGAGCGATGGCTAGAGGGCGGCAGAAGAGAAAGGAATGTATGAGGCAGGAGCGATGGCTAGAGGGCGGCAGAAGAGAAAGGAATGTATGAGGCAGGAGCGATGGCTAGAGGGCGGCAGAAGAGAAAGGAATGTATGAGACAGGTGTCTATAAATGTGAATGGTTTAGATGGTGAGGAAAAGAGGAGAGTGATGATTGAAAATTTTGTAAATGGTAGAGTGGATGTGTTGGAGTGAGTGAAACACATATTCGAGGAACTGGTGTGAGTGATGGTAGAGACTTACAGAAGAGGGATGTGTGGATCAGATATTTGCCTTCAGGATGGTAGTAGAAAAAATAATATCAAAAGGAAAGAAACTATACGCTGCCTTCATGGATTTGGAAAAAGCTTATGACAGAGTCGACTGGATTGCACTGTGGGATGTTTTAAAGATATATGGTGTGGGAGGAAAACTGCTTAGTGCAATAAAGTCTTTCTATGAGGATGCATCTGCATGTGTCAAAATTACTGGAGAAACAAGTGAACATTTTGAGATAAAAGTGGGCTTAAGACAAGGGTGCGTCATGTCACCTTGGTTATTCAATATTTATATGGATGGTGTCATTAGAGAAATTAAGGGCAAAGTTGGAGAAGTTGGAGTAAGACTGTTCGATGAGGGAAGGAAGTGGGTACTGAATTCGATACTCTTTGCTGATGACACGGTGCTCATTGCAGAAAATGAAAGTGACCTACAAAATTTGGTCAGTGTTTTTGATAGTGTCTGTAATAGGAGAAAGCTGAAAGTAAATGTCAACAAAAGTAAAGTGATGGTTTGTGAGCGAAGTAGAAGTGAGGTTGTAGATTTTGTATGCCCATATAGAGTGGGAATTGAATGTGAAAAAGAATGCAAAATAATTTTGAATAGTGAAGAAATGGAGGAGGTCAATGAGTTTAAGTACCTTGGATCAGTTATGTGTAAGCATGGAGGGAGAGATAAGAGAAAGGGCATTGCAAGGAAGAAGGGTGGTAGGGTCTTTGGGACGAATCATGAATGGCAGAAGTGTGAGCATGGAGGTAAAGAGGGATTTGAGAAATACAATAATAGTACCAACCCTCACATATGCAAGTGAAACGTGGGCCTGGAATGAAAGTCAGAGGTCTAGAGTGCAGGCAGTGGAAATGAGTTATTTGAGGAGTGCTTGTGGTGTGAGTAGAATGGATGGAATGAGTAATGAAAGTGTGTACGAGCGTTTTGGAATGTGTCACAGGGGTGAAGGGCAGAAGTGTGGAGTGGTGGAAGAAGTGAAGCGACAGACCTTAAAGTGGTTTGGCCACATGGAGCGAATGGAGGAGAGTAAGATGACCAGAAGGGTGTATGTGAGTGAGATAGAGGGAGGGAATGCTAAAGGACGACCTCCAGTGAAATGGAGGGATAGGGTGCAAGAGTACGATTCTGCTGTTATCAATGCTTCTACTGTCTTGAAAAGTTGGCTTACAAAATGTTTATTTATGGAGGCAGGAACATAAGTTGAGTAAAAAATTGTTTAAGCACACTTTATTCCATGTCCATAAATGCTCTGAGGCATTATTATCATTTTTAATGATTCATAAAAACTACAACAAATAACAAAGTCATTGCTATACTATGCATAATGATCAATGCAAGGTTTAGGGAGGAAAATGCCTAAGAAACAAAATATTTTGGCGTGATAAAAATCTGACTTAAGCCGGCAAGACACGATTTTACAAATGAGCACAGAAACGAAAACTTATTGAAACTTTTGGTGCACGAGAGGGCTAAGTTAGGTGTCTAGTTTGGCTCCACAATTTCATCTGAGGCCACATTAGTTAGTTACAAGTGTCAGATTCTCACAGCCAACATGTCAAAAACCCAGTCATGAGAAATGATTTAAGAAGATCAACAAAACCAAGTCAGCGCACCTTCAAAAAACAGCCCACAATAGACACATCCCCCACGGCAGTGTTGGTCAAGACTAAATGTGTTGAAAGCATTTAGTGTATTATGACAGCAAGGGTTTCAATAGCTGTTTCCTCCTACAATTAGCCTGGTAGCAGCGACGGGCCAAATAGGTGGCTTTACCGCGTACCAGCGACGGGCAAAATTCTTCCCATGACATAAACCCCCATAATATATACGTATGCATTTGATCACCAATGCATTGATACATATAATATAATGGTTTGTGTGCGTGATGATTTTTTGTCATTAATTCACTGAGAAGGGTCTTTAAGAAACATGATCGCCGCAGCTGCTGGGTTAACACTGCTTAAAAATAATGGTAAGCCAGAACAAATACCGGGGAATATTCACGAGAGGGTAGCCTATCTACTAGCTTTGAGATGCTGACTGCTTATTTCTGGACAAAATATGCTGCTGTTTATCATGGAGACTATTTTTCTCTGGAAATGACTAAATGACTGACTTTTCAATGCCTTTTGTGCACCTGCTGCCGCAGCCACATACTTGCTTGCAGAGAGGTTCAACTTGGGGGACGAGTGGGATATCAGGGGTTTTGGGTGGGGGAGCAGATTTAAACTATTACAACACAACTTTACATAACCTAACCTCTGACAGGGGCCTTTGCCCCCCTCCTAACCAGAGGGGGCTGCGCCACAGAGTTATATACTAGAGGGTTCAACTCCATTCTCTTGCCACGGTGAGAGGTGAGGCCACTGTTCTTGCCTGTAACTCTGTGGTCGGCCGCCATAGGGTGACGGACTGGCGACCTTTCCATGGTTCCACATGTTCACACTTAACCACTATTAGCTAGCCACCATTATGATATTTTGGAAAACTGAGCCGATCATTGTGTTGATGAGACATTGCTGCATATCATGGTCACAAATATTTTGCATCAGGTAAACACCCACAATAAAATAATGAGAAAAATAGTGCATAAACATTTTTGTTCACCTTTCTTGCTTCAACTCCTCGTCATTATTATACTTTTTATTGCATTAGTTTCCTTTACAGTTTCAAATTCAGCACATCTATTCGATTCAGATGGTATATGACATGTACCAATGTAACAATAATCAGGGGTAAAAAATGGACAAGAAAATAACAAGTCTATCTGACAGAGGATCGCCGAGGCGCTGCTAACTTGATAATAGCAGACATAACTATGTCATGTTAAATTTCTCTGTCTCGCCATCCGTCACCTTAAGATGGCCGCCAATTGCTTCAAAATCCAGGCTCTGGGAACCCTCTATGTATATAACTCTGTGGGCTGCGCTTCCCCTGGACCCCCCAAAAGTATATGCGACATTTCTGCAAGGAGGTATTTCTTGCAGCAGCGGCTGGACTGCCAGGCAGGAGGCTACGCTTTGTGAGTATTATCCCAAGAATTAGTACCTTTGAGAAGACATGTGGAGGCAGGAGGTGTGAGGAGGACAGCCACCAGCCAGGAGTCTGCCCCCAGGCATCAGGGGAGGCAGGGACCTGAAATACAGTAAACAAATATTAAGGAACGAAAGACAAAACAAAGGAAAACAGAAACACAAAGGAAAGATATCTTATTTTGTCCTGGTAACCTTCAGCCCTCACTGATACCAACGGCAGAGTGTGGCAGCGGCCACTACAACTGTGTGAAAATACTACCCGTGTGTGTGTGGGGGGGCATACATCAGGGGACGTGTCACCTCACCCACCCCACACAATAATAACACTTGCCAACACACACACAGCCTTGATCACCTTCCCCGTATGTCCAGCAGGGTTCCCGGCGGCTGCTTGTGGTGTCGAAAGCCTGAGAGAACGATTGTCACGGCCTAACAGACCTCACACCCTCCACAAGGCTTGGAATGGCGAAAAAGTGTGGACTGGCTCGGCTGGGGCAGAGGTCGGCGGCCATCTTGCCTTCCTCTTCTTCTTCTTTGACCTGCATAGTGTTATTTCCTTATTTATTTTTTTAATTGTGTTTTAATGGCGGAGAATACTTGATGAAAATGTGGTTACTGTTTTTACGGGTTTAAATTGTCTTACAAAAGTGTTTTCATGTGTTTTAAGGGGATATTGGATTTCCCGGCATTCGCTCTAATGGCGCAAAATTATGAATAAAACGTCATTAGTGTTTTTTGGGGGCTAATTTGTGTTTCATTTTATTTATTTTGATAAGTATTGCTCGTCTCTTGACTTTTATCAACTTGTAAACATCAACTTGAGGGAAACACTTTGTCCCAGCGTCCTCTATACTCTCTCCTTCCCGAAACATAAACAAGAGTCGTCTTCAATATATTGTTATGCCGGACGTGTTACTTGGGTTCCGTGTCGCCGTCAGGAGACTCCGTGGGAGGGAGATATGTAAACACTTTGCACAGCTTCTGTAGTTTAATATTCTTCTTTAGTAGTACACTTCACTCGGACTCTTCACTTACCACTAGCTTACTATGACTGGGACTGGCCCTCTCTCGCCCTCTTCTCCTATATATATCCAGAACAGTACAGTCTAGAATATTACAGTATATTTCAGATCATACAAGAACATGTAGAAAAAATATTTGCGTGTTGGCAACACTCCCCGCCGGGCGCCGGGCCGCGCCCGGGGGGGGGCGGACGGCTCGCCTTGCTCCCCGCCCCTTTGCTCGTTTCTCCGGGAGCCTTCTAGAGGCCTATGGTCGCCGGGGGAAGCTTCCAGCACAACACTATCCCCCCCTCTTAATTGTGATCGTCCCGATCACACACTTAACTATGTACAAACATAAGAGAATTAATCAAAATCATAATAATCGTCGTATCGCTGTGGACGCCTGCGTTGTCTCTGTCTTCTGTTCGTTGCCTCCTGCGCGTCTGTCTCCTGGTGCGCCTCGTCGTCGTCCGCTTCTTGGGGTGTCCCTGGAACATCTGCCGAAGCCGGGAGGTTATCTCCCTCGGCTGAAAGGGCCAGGAGGCCTACGTCGTCGTCGACCTCCTCTCGGTCCTGGACGTCCCTTGCGTTTTCGTCGGCTGCTGGGTGTCTGTAGTTGTTCCAGGTGTAGTTTCCCGGACCGTGGTACCTCCATAGGCGGTTGACGTGGACAACTTTCGGCTTGGTCTTTTCCGTTCTCCGGATTCGGTAAGTCACGTCGGAGAGGCGTTCTAGCACAGTGTAAGGGCCTTCCCAGGGGCTCTGTAACTTCGGAGACTGTCCTTTCTTCCTCTGCGGGTTGTAAGGCCAGACTCGGTCTCCTTCCTTGAAGTCAACGTGGCTTGCCCTCATATTGTAACCGCGCTTCATGGCCTCCCCGGAGAACTTCAAGGCACCTCGGACTTGATGGTGCACCTCTTCCAGCCGTTCCTCTAGTTGACGGGCAAAACTGGAGGCGTCCCTAGGAAGGCTTTCCCCAGGAGGCCTTCCTGTCAGTAGGTCCACCGGCAATCGCAGCTCACGTCCAAACATCAGCTTTGCCGGTGAATACCCCGTAGTCTCGTGGGCGGCAGACCTGTAGGCCATGAGAAGCGCAGGCAGCTTCTGATCCCATGAAGACTGATCATTGTTGCACTGCTTGGCCAACTCCTGGCCCAACGTCCAATTAAACCTCTCCACCATTCCATCTGACTGTGGGTGCAGAGGGGTGGTCCGGGTCTTCTTGATACCCAGAAGCTTGCAGCACTCAGCAAGGACTGTTGACTCAAAATTCCTTCCCTGGTCGGAATGGAGCTCGTTAGGCACACCGAAGCGACAGAAGAACTCCTCCACCAAAACCTTGGCGATGGTAGTGGCTTCCTGGTCAGGGATGGCGTAGGCTTCCGGCCACTTGGTGAAGTAATCCATTGTGACACAGATGTACCTATTTCCGTTCGTCGTCAGAGGCAAGGGTCCTGCTATATCCACTGCCACCCGTTCCATGGGGGCTCCAACCTGGTATAGTTGCAGTGGGGCACGGTGACGCTTCTTGGGGCCCTTCTTTGCACAGTGTTAAGGATGAAATTACACCAATGAATATTGAGCGGTTTGCCTCAGGCTGCTTCTTGGTTCAGTCCCCCTTGCTACTGCCAAGTTTTCTTTGATTTCTTTAAGAAATGCAAGTATTATTTTTTCTAGTCTTTTTATAAGAAAAATTAGTAAAAAGCATTTGTATGATTTATTGCATTGTTTTATGCATTTGCTAAGACTTGAAAAGGATGGTAGATATCTACCACTTGTATTTTTGTACGTTTGTTTTTGTAAGAAATACAGCTGGCAAGATGGCTCCTCACGGGTTTCCATGACCGAATGCTTACCTATGAATGCTTACCTATGAAATGATAGTGGGGAAATAAGAAGAGAACTTCTTGTAGTGATCCCCACCTCTATGTCAAGTCAGCCAGTGTTATGGTCTGTTTATGTGTCTGTCATATCGTGCTTTAAAAGTGGCTATCGTGGGGGCTGTTACTACGCTCTCAGGGAGGGCGTTCCAGTGGTCGATGGTTCTAATCGCAAACCAATTTCCCTTGGTGGTGGTTGTCCAGTGGTCGGGTCTCACTAATTTAAGGCTGTGTCCCCTGAGGTTATTGGTGTTAAGGTGGAAGAATTTGGTGTAGGGGACATCTTCAAAGCCGTGCAGGAGCTTATAGGTCTCTATCATGTCCCCCCGCGTTCTTCTGTCCTTGAGTGTCTGGATACCGAGTTGGCTGCACCTTTCTTCATATGGAAGGTGGGCCAGTTCCGGGACCAGCTTTGTCGCCCTCCTCTGCACCTTTTCTAGGGTCTGAATGTCTCATATCTGGTGTGGGGACCACACTTGGGCGCCGTAATCAAGGATCGGGCGGACCAGGGCTAGGTAGAGTGGGAGGAGGATCTTTCTGCTGAGAACCACAATGTTCCTGTTGATGACGCCAAGGCGGCTGTTTGCTTTGGCCGCTATAGTGGCTATGTGAGTGGCTGGTTTGAGGTCGTTGGAAATTGTGACTCCGAGATCTTTTTCTTTGGATGACTTTTGAAGGGTCTTGTTGCCGAGCTGGTAGTGTTGTTGAGGATTGAGTCGGCCAACGTGCATTGTTTTGCATTTCTCGGTTAAAGTTAACAGCCACTTTGCGCTCCAATCATCCAGCCGTGCCATGTCCCTCTGCAGAATTGCAAGGTCCTCAGGTGTCTGGATGGTGCGGTATATCTTGGCGTCATCAGCAAAGAGGCTCACGCTGGATTCCAGATGACTGGTCAGGTCATTGATGTACACGATGAACAGCACTGGGCCCAGAACTGTCCCTTGGGGAACGCCGCTGTGCACAGGAAGCCATTCAGAGTGGAAGGTCCTGATAGTGACCCTGTGGTACCGTCCTGACAGGAAGCTCTTGATCCATTTCAGGAGAAGCCCATCGACACCCATTGCCTTAAGTTTAGTGCCAAGTCTCTCATGGGGAACTCTGTCAAATGCCTTCTCGCAGTCCAGGTAGTTGACATCGACACAGTCTCCTCTGTCCACAGCATTGACGAGGTCGTCAACGTAGCAGAGGAGGTTGGTGAGGCAGCTTATTTTTCCGGAAGCCGTGTTGGCTGTCCGTTATAAGGTCGTGAGTGGCCAAATAGTGTACTAAACCCTCACGGATCACCCTTCTAAGACCTTGGACACAACACTTGTAAGGGACACAGGGCGGTAATTGAGTGGGTCAGTCTTCGATCCTTTTTTTGTAGATAGGAGAGATGTTGGCCTTTCTCCAATCCTCCGGGACTTCCCCAGTGCTCAAGGATGATCTAAAGATGTCAAGGAGGGGGTCACATAAAATGTCGGCACATTCCTTCAGCACAAGGGGGGAAATTCCGTCAGGACCTGGGGCTTTGGAGGCATTGAGTGCTGACAGCCTTGACTTTAATTCCCCTCTAGTCAGAGATACAGTAGAGATCTTGGGGCCCTGGTGCACATTATCTGGGGGTGGTATAGGAATACCCATGTTCTCCCTAATAAACACTGTATTGAAGGCTCGGTTCATGACTTGCGCTGTTTCTTTGTCGTTTTCTGTTAGTTTCCCGGTGTCATCCTTTAGTGCTGTAAGTTTTTCTTTGGTTCCAGTCTTAGAACGAACATAGGCCCAGAAGTGCTTTGGGTTCTCTGTAGAATCCAGAGCCACCTGTCTCTCGTAGTTCCACTTGGCTGTCCTCACCTCTCTCGTCACTATGTTTCTGTGTCTGATGTACTGTTCTCTGTGGGTGTCGGTCCTCCTTGTTCTGTATTGCTGCCATGCTTCTTCCTTCTTGGCTATAAGTGCCTGTAACCTTCTGGTCATCCATTTGGGCCTGGTGGTTCCTTGGCTTCTTTTATAGTGTGGGACACAAGCCTGAACAGTCTTGGCGTAGTGTTTCATAAAAATCTCCCATTTTTCACTCACTGGCTCGGCAGCAAACAGGCTCGCCCAGTCGGTGTTGGCAAATTCCTCCCGCAATTTAGGTATGTCAGCTTTGTGATAGTTCAGCTTCCATTCATTTCCATCAGGTTCATTTACTTTGTGGTCTGTTGTGAGGGTAAAAGTTAAAACTGCATGTTTACTCAAGCCGATGGGTGGTAGGAAGCATAGGTCATGGATTTCAGTGTCGGTTTTTGTAAATACTAGGTCTAGTCGGGAAGGGTTATCTGTATCCCGCATATGGGTCCAGTCGTCCACATTTTGGGTCCAAAAGTTGTCATTCACAGCATCCAGGAATTTACAGGCTTGGCCATAACCCTGAGTGCCACTCACTGTACGGTTCTCTTCCCAGACGATGTTTCCAAAGTTGAAGTCGCCGCAGACTAGTATTTGCTTTTCCTTAGAATAAGATTCACTTAATCTAATCAGGTCACAGATGAGATCATTGTTGTCATGACTGGATGACGGAGTCCTATAAATAGTGCCTATAATTAAATCCCTCCCCGCCCTCTGACACTTAACCTCACACCAGACTGACTCTTGGCCTTGGTGGTCATTCAGGCAACCGACAGAATCCTCATTCGCGATGAGTCCATTGTTCACCAATAAGGCTACTCCTCCTCCCGGTGCATTCTGTACAGGTCTGTCCCTTCTTATGACAGTGTATTTCTTGGTGTTGAAGATATTGGAACTCAGGGTGTCCCTATTGCACTTGGTTTCTGTAAGAAAGACTAGGTCTGGTTGTTCTTTGTCGAGGAGAGCGTCTAGTTCAGCGGTTTTGTTACTGAGGCCATCGATGTTAGTGTACAAGCATTTAAGTGTCTGGTGTGAGGGGGTAGTCTTATCTCTAGCGATACTTTCTCTGCCGAAAGGATCGCGCTGATTGGGTCTCCTTTGGCACTCTGATGACATCCATGTTTTTGTAGTCCACTACCCACTTGAATTCCTGGTCATTTTCTTCCTGTGTTTTGGTCACAGCCAGAGTTATTAATTTCTGTCTCTTCTCCCGTTCCGCTTTTGACCTGTCTCTGAAGATCCTAACCTTCTTCATCGCTGGGTCAGGGACGGCACTCAGTTCTGGTGTTGCTCTTGCCACTCGGTCAACCATGTAAGGAGCCTCAAATCTAACCCTAAGTAGTCTGGCATTGTTATCTGCATCTCTCATGTCTTATGATCAGACGTCGCCTCACTTTCTACATTTTGGTGCCCAGACCCGGGAATCCTTTAGATGAAGTGGACAAGAAGGTATTTGGACCCGGATAAGCAGTGAGTACGATGTCTGAAGACGTGAAGGCAGCCAAGAAGAGGAGGGCCGCAGCGAGAGGCTGGGTCACTCGTAGTGTCAAGGAACTGCAGGAATTATTTGAGGATGACACTACCAGCTTTGAGTTGTTGGATGCTGCTGTTAGTGTTTTTGACCAGAGGCTTGCAGTCTTTGACAACCGTCAGGCGGAAGTTGAGTTATTGTTGGATGAGTCTGACGAGTTGGAGGCAGACATGGATGAAACTGACAAGTTTCACAAGCTTGCCAGGAAGACTAGAGCCGAGGCAGCTAAACGCTTGAAAGGTACGAGAGTTGAGAATGACAGTGCATCTGTTTCTAGTAAGGAAAGGTCAGAGGTGAAATTACCTAGACTAGAGCTCCCTAAGTATTCTGGTGAGTTAACTGAATGGCAGTCTTTCTGGGACAGATTTGAGGCTCTAGTTGACCAAAGTGAGCTGCCAGATATAAGTAAATTTAGTTACTTGCAGTCAGTGCTTCAAGGAGAGGCACGATCTGTCATCCAGGGCTTGGCTCTTTCTTCTGCTAACTATAAGGTGGCCTGTGACCTTCTGAAAAAAAGATTCGGTCTTCCTGAGAGAATAATTTTTGCCCATGTGCAAGGTTTACTGAATGTTTCCCTGACACCCAGAGCCAAGGGAGCTAATCCATGTGATTCCCTGTGGAAGTTACAAGACCAGCTGTTATGTCATGTAAGAAGCTTGGAAGGCCTTGGGATCAAGGGTGACCAGTATGGCGTGGTGTTAACTCCAGTCATCCTATCTCGACTTCCTCAAGATATACGCTTGGAATGGTCTAGGGAAAGTTCCGGACATGAAGCTGACTTGGAGTGGCTACTGAAGTTCCTACAAACCGAGATCCAGCGTCGTGAGAGGTCAGAAACCTTTAAGGATTTGTCCATGGAAAGGAACACCGTACGGCAAGACGTCGAAAGAAAAAAGGGTGACGTTGAAAGAAAAAAGGTTAGTTCAGCTTCAGCCCTGCAGACTTCAGCTGAAGAATTCCCACTACAGTGTGCGTTTTGTCAGAAGCGACACAAGTCTGAGAAGTGTTGGCAGATACTTAAGTTGGGTATACATGACCGAGAGGAGAAAGTTAAGCAAGAAGGACTGTGTTTTAAGTGTCTTCTCAAAGGACATGTTTCCAAAGTCTGTAGGGGTAAGGTGAAGTGTACTGTTTGTAATGGGCATCACAACGTGTTGTTTTGTAGGGCTGGCCAACCTTGTGTGGAAACTAATAACTCTTCAGGTAAACAGATTGTCACCAAAAAATCTAATGACCAAGTAAGTGTTCAGTCAAGTGAGACAATAAATACTGGTACTGTTGAGCATGTTGGCATCTCTCATGAGCAGAAAGTTAAAAGGGCTACTGTATTGCAGACAGCTAAAATTAAAGTTCTAACAAATGGTGGAGATTCTGTTGAGGCTACTGTAATGTTTGATTTAGGAGCAGATACCACCTATGTAAGTCATGACTTTGTGAGAAGGATCAAGCCTAAGTGGGTCACATCTAAGTATACTTCTCACTCAGCCTTTGGTAACAAGAAATCACAAGGCAGCAAGGAACGGAATGTCTATGATGTGAATTTGATTGACACTCAGGGTTATTACCATTCTGTATTAGCAGTTGAAGTTATGTCCATTTGTCCACCCTTGAGTCGTCAACGGGTACCTGATGATTTCTTAGAACCCTTTCACATCTACAGTTAGCTGATGACTATGGACATGATCGTGACCTCACTTTAGATATACTGGTTGGTGTGGATAATTACTGGAGATTTGTTTCAGCAGACAGTGTTGTGAAATCTGAGGATTTAGTAGCCCACAAAACCAAGTTTGGTTGGATTTTGTCTGGTTCTTGTTTGAAGGCCCATGAGGTGAGTGTATCTCATCAGATGTTATGCATAAATACTGCTAAACATTTCAATGAATCTGATTTGCATAAATTCTGGAATTTAGAAAGCATAGGTATTTATCCAGAGAAAGATAGACCTCCCAAAGACCCAGTGTTGGACAGTTTTGAGGAAACAGTTCAGTATGTTAATGGCAGGTATGAGGTTGCTCTACCGTGGAAAAATCAAGATGCAAGGTTAAGTTTGCTTGATAATGAGAAATGTGCAAGGAAGAGATTGTCAGTACTCAACCTTAAATTTGAGAAAAACCCTGATCTGAAAGATGAATATGATAAAGTACTCAAGAATTATGAGGAGAGTAATATTATTGTTGAGGTTCCCCTGTCTGAAATTGAAAGTCCTTATCCCACTTACTATATGCCACATAGACCTGTTATTAAAGACTGTGTTTCCACAAAGATTAGGCCTGTGTTTGATGCATCTGCAGCTGGACCTAATGGTATATCCCTGAATGACTGTTTGGAGTCAGGTCCATCACTAATTCCTGATCTTGTTGGAATATTACTAAGGTTTAGAAGATGGAATGTTGCCTTAACGGCAGATATTTCAAAGGCATTTTTGCAGATTGGTGTTCAACGCTCTGATCAGGATGTTCATCGGTTTTGTGGCAATGTGGTGATATAGTACGTGTGATGAGGTTTGTGAGAGTGCCTTTTGGTAATACCAGCAGTCCATTTTACTGAATGCCACTCTTAAACACCATTTGAATTTTACCCTGATTCAGTTACAGTAAGAGAGCTTCAGGAAAACTTGTATGTTGATGATTGGCTCTCTGGAGCAGATACTGTTGAAGAAGCCAGTAAAATGCTTAGTAAAGCTCAGGGCATATTATCAGATGCTGGTATGACTTTATCCAAGTGGCACACTAACAGTGATATATTGATTGATCAGCATTATCAATATTTTGAACCTGAGGTGGATGAGGTAACAAAGTTGTTGGGAATGTATTGGAACTCCTCTGAAGATGTGTTTTCATTTAAAGGATTCAGTCTGGGTGATAAATTAGATTTAAGATTCACCAAGAGAAATGTATTGAGTTTAATTGCTAGACTGTTTGACCCACTTGGTTTGATAAGCCCCTCACTATGTATGCTAAAATACTATTTCAGGAAATTTGGCGTCTTGGACTTAGTTGGGATGAAATCCTACCACATGATTTGCAGTTAAAGTTTCAGCAGTGGATTGATAGTATTGAGACTATTAAGATCTTTGAAATACATAGGTGTTACTTTCCAGGTTTGTCTTTAAGTTCAGTTGAACTTGAAGGCTTGGAGGTTCATGCATTCAGTGATGCTTCTGAAAAAGGTTATGGTAGCATAGTGTACCTACGTGTACCTAAATCACTTGAGGAGTTCCATGTATCTTTTGTTATGTCCAGAACAAAAGTAGCTCCTATCAAGCGGGTTACTTTACCTCGGCTGGAACTACTAGGAGCTTTGTTGAGTGCTCGTCTCATTAATTTTGTAAAATCAGCCTTACATTTCCCTGATAGTGTAAGATTAGCTTGCTGGACAGATTCTAAAGTTGCCTTGTCTTGGATAAAGGGTAATCCCACAAAATGGAAAATGTTTGTGGCTAACAGAGTAATTGAAATACAGTCATTAATATCCCCTAGTAATTGGTACCACTGCCCTGGTAAAGATAACCCTGCAGATCTGATGACACGAGGTGTTCTGGCTGATCAACTGATCTCAAATGACATATGGCTGAGAGGTCCCAAGTGGCTTTCTAATTCCTCGTGTGTTAGTGCTGAAAGTAAATTTGAAGATGAGGCACACCAGTTTGATCTTCCCAGTGAAGAATATAATGGAGAAGGAGTAGCTATGACTGTTAATGAAAAAGCCACATCTGTATTTGATTTCAGTAGATACAGTGATTTCACGAAGATTCTGAATATTGTCGCCTGGGTTAGGAGATTCATTCACAATTGTAAACCCAATGGTATTAAACATTCAGGC
Source organism: Eriocheir sinensis (assembly GCF_024679095.1). Taxonomy (NCBI): domain Eukaryota; kingdom Metazoa; phylum Arthropoda; class Malacostraca; order Decapoda; family Varunidae; genus Eriocheir; species Eriocheir sinensis. The sequence continues at coordinate 10,099,948 of NC_066514.1, forward strand.
TCTCTTACATATGAGGAGTTGAGTAAGGCTAGGGACTACATCTTTATCTGTGTTCAGAAAGAAAGCTATGAGAAAGAAATAATTGCTCTGTCACAAGGCAAATCTCTTCCGAGAAATTCTTCCTTAAAAGAACTTAACCCCTTTCTAGACTCTATTGGATTATTGAGAATCAAAGGTAGATTACAACATTCTGAATTGAATTATGACAGCAAGCACCCCATTATTATTCCTAATTGTCATGTGGCCAAACTCATAGTGCGGTATCAGCATAAACTTTTGAAGCATGCTGGTGTTCATACCCTCATGTCAACCATCAGACACTCTTATTGGATTATTGGATTAAGACGAGTGGCTAAAAGAATTTGTAAAGAATGTGTTGCTTGCAAGAGATTTGATTCTAGACCATGCAGCCAACCAGCTCCTCCTTTGCCAGAATTGAGGGTTAAGCCTACCTTCCCCTTTGCCATAACTGGACTAGATTATGCAGGCCCCTTGTTTGCAGTTGATCAACCATCTAAGAAACTGTATATTTTGTTATTTACATGTGCAGTCACAAGATCTGTTCATTTGGAGTTAACAGATTCACTTTCTGTACCTGATTGTATTTTGGCCATCCGCAGATTTTCTGCAAGGCGCGGACTCCCATCTGTGATATATTCAGATAATGCCAAGACCTTTATAAGTGTTGCCAATATGCTTCAGCAATATTTTAGTATGTTCAGCCCTGAGTGGAAGTTCATTGCTCCCAGATCCCCATGGTGGGGAGGTTGGTGGGAGCGGCTTGTGAGGTCTGTGAAATCTGCTCTTAAGAAATCTCTTGGCACTAGATGTTTGACTAAGTGTGAACTTGCAACAACTTTGTTTGAAGTCGAGGCTTGCATCAATTCTAGACCTCTTACTTATGTAAATGAAGACCCTGATATAAGTGACCCTTTGACACCCTCACATTTTCTGATTGGTCGAGTTGCAGGATTTCAGCCTCATATTTCTGATAAGCAAGTAAATGTCAGTAATAAAGACCTAAGTGAAAGAGAAATTGTTCGGAAAAGGCTACTCGACAAATTCTGGAAAATGTGGAGTGATGACTATTTAAAGAATTTGCCACCTACAGTGAAGGGATTTAAACCTAATTGCAATGTGAAGAAGGGTTCTGTTGTGTTGTTAAGAAGATAATGTGCCTAGGATGAATTGGCCTTTGGGCATTATTATTGATTTATTTCCTGGCAGTGATGGTATAGTAAGGTGTGTAAATGTGAAAACTGCCAAGGGAGTTTTGTGTAGACCTGTTCAGAAATTACATGACTTAGAGATTTTCTATGATGCAAACAGTGCCAAAGAAAATTCAGAGGTTCCCATGGAGCACCATATACAAGACAATGAAGAAGTAGGGGAGAATGACGGAACTGAATCTCTTGAACATGTAAAGATAACAAAGAGGGGGCGTGTGGTCAAGCCACGTGCTGTTCTTGATTTGTGAAGTTTTCCTGTTGATAGTGGGGTTACTTATGTATGGGTATTGTTACTGGTTCAGTGACAGGAACTTGTTGTTTGTGATACAAGATGAGATTATACATGTTTTCTTTGATAGGAGCTTGAGTGCTCCTATGGTGGGGAGTATGTTAAGGATGAAATTACACCAATGAATATTGAGCGGTTTGCCTCAGGCTGCTTCTTGGTTCAGTCCCCCTTGCTACTGCCAAGTTTTCTTTGATTTCTTTAAGAAATGCAAGTATTATTTTTTCTAGTCTTTTTATAAGAAAAATTAGTAAAAAGCATTTGTATGATTTATTGCATTGTTTTATGCATTTGCTAAGACTTGAAAAGGATGGTAGATATCTACCACTTGTATTTTTGTACGTTTGTTTTTGTAAGAAATACAGCTGGCAAGATGGCTCCTCACGGGTTTCCATGACCGAATCCTCTCCATGTCTTATGATCAGACGTCGCCTCACTTTCTACACACAGCACACCTCACACGCGTGACACCATTCTTCCACGTCCTTCCTCATGCCAACCCAGTAGAACCTTTGGCGCAGGCGACTCAGTGTCTTCTTTACCCCTAGGTGTCCGCTGGTGATGCTGTCGTGCATTTCTTTCAAGACGCCTTCCCGGGACTTCACAGGTAACACCGTGGACCAGTAGTGGTCAAGACCATCATGAGAGACCCAGCGTCGCTGCAACACCCCGTCGTCTATCCGAAGAGTGTCCCACTGAGTCCAGTAATTCTTGGTGGTAGGGCTTTCTCTCGAGATTACTTCCCACCCAGGTCGCGTTGACGACTGACTCAGCCACTCCATAATTGGTCTCAGATCTCGGTCCTCCCGCTGCAGTTTTCCCAAGTCTTCCCATGGCACCTCCGCTGTCTGTTCCACTGTAGTGCGGCGGCACATATTCTGGACGCTTTCCCTCTGGAGGCAATGTTGACACTCCGGTAGGCATGGGCGCCGGCTCAAGCTGTCCGCGTTACCGTGTGTTAGTCCAGATCGGTGCACAATAGTGTAGTGATGCTGCTCTAGTTTACCTATCCAGCGAGCAAGCTGGCCCTCAGGGTTTTTCAGTGACTTCAGCCACCGCAATGCAGCGTGATCCGTGCGGATGGTGAAAGTTGCACCGTACAGGTAAGCATGGAAAAGTCAAGGCTCTTGACTACTGCCAGGAGTTCTTTCCGGGTCACGCAATAGTTTTTCTCGGCTGGGGTGAGCTTCTTGCTGAAGTAGGCCACAACCCGTTCCATGTCGGCACATGCCTGAGATAGCACTCCACCAATCCCCTCATCACTGGCATCACAATCCAGTATAAAAGGCTTAGAGGGGTCTGGGTAGGTGAGTACGGGCGAGCTGATGAGGGCATCCTTGAGCTTCTCAAAGGCAACCTGAGTTTCCGCTGTCCACTCAAACTTGCGCACCTTCTTCGTCAGGCGGTTCAGTGGTTCAGCAATCGTAGCTAAGCCTTTCACAAACCTGCGGTAGTATGAGCACAACCGAGGAAGCTCCGCAGCTCCTTCACGTTGGTGGGTGTCGGCCAGTCCTTACCGCAGCCACCTTCTCAGGATCAGTGCGTACTCCAGACTCGCTCACGATGTGTCCCAAGTATTGGACCTCCTTTTGGAACAGACAGCATTTCTTCGGGCTGAGCTTAAGGTGTGCAGCTCTAAACCGGGCGAAAACCTCTGATAGCCTTTCCATCTCCTGCTCGAAGGTCTGGCCAAAGACAATCACGTCGTCGAGGTAGATGAGTGCCGTCTTCCAGTGAAGTCCCTCCAGCACCCTCTCCATCAGCCGCTCAAACGTGGCCGGCGCGTTGCACAGGCCAAAGGGCATGACCTTAAACTGCCACAGGCCTTGACCGTAGGAGAAGGCTGTTTTCTCTTTGTCCTGTTCCGCCATTTTGACTTGGTGATACCCAGACTTCATATCCAGTGTTGAAAACCACTTGGAGCCCACCAAGGCGTCGAGCGTGTCGTCGATCCGTGGGAGTGGGTATGAATCCTTGATGGTGAGATCGTTGAGGGCTCGGTAGTCCACGCAGCACCTGAGGGAACCGTCCTTTTTCCTGACGAGCACTACAGCAGACGCCCACGGGCTGCTGGACCGCTCGATTAACCCTTGTTGCCGGAGATCATCCATTACCTCATCCATCTCCATGCGACGGGCTGGTGCCATCCTTCGAGGAGCTTGCTTCACTGGGCGGTGGCTACCTGTGTCGATGTGGTGCTCTACCAGGTCCGTACACCCCAAGGACAGGTCTCCTGTGGAAAACACATCTGCATTTCTCACGAGAAGCTCCCTGAGCTGTTCCACTTGGGGTTCCTCTAGACACTTGGAGCTCCTGTCAAACAGGTCGCGCAGGTAGTCAGGCAGCTCCTCCTGGGGCTTCGTCAGGGTTCTCCTGCAGACACAGGTTCTTGGTTTCTGGTCGATCTCTTGGCACAACCCCACCATGGTCCCTTGTTTTATTTTCTTTGGGCTGAAGGAGACATTGGCCACGACGACAGGCACTTCCGCTGCAGCAGGGTCTACCAAAGTACTGCCTACAATCACCCCGTTTTCTACCGGGCATCGACTTCCACTCTACCACACACAGGCTAGCCGGGGGGGCACCCGTAATTTGACAGGGTAACAGCATCTCCGACCTCGGAGGAATAATGGTGGTGCGCTTGACCGTCACTGGCAGGTCTTCCTTGTTCACAGTCGTCAGTGGCACCCTCCTTCCTCTTACAGTCAGCTGCTTAGCGCGGAAGTCCAGCTCGCACCTGTGGGAGACAAGATAATCCATACCTAGGATGCAGGGGTCATCCATGTCGGCCACGTACACAGAGGAACTCTTCCTTTCCTCCGAGCTCAAACTTCACGTCCACTGGGCCTCTGAGCTCTGCGTAGTGTCCTGTGACTCCGCACAGTCGATGCGGCGTCTTAGGAAGCCGACGATGACTCACCACGTCAGGCCGCACCAATGTGCGTTCCGAGCCTGTGTCGACGACCACAGGCCACAACACTCCGTCAACCTTGCCCTCCACTTGGCAGCTTGTCATGGTGGTTCTCCTGCACACTGATATCTTCGGGGCATGTACAGGACAGACTGGTCGTTGCCCCCGTGAACCAGTCCTTCTTAGTTTCCCGAGTGGTGGTCCCTCGTTGGGGGCACATTTTTCCGACACTCATTCTTCCAGTGCCCCTTTTCTCCACAGGTCCAGCACTTGGGTCCTTCCCTGGGCTTCTTCTTAGCGCCACCTTCATATTCCTTCTTCCTCTTATAGCATTCGTTCTCCTTGTGCCCAACCTTCTCGCAGTACCAGCACGTTCCTTGGAACCTGTCTGTGTCGCTGACAGCGCCCTTTCGTGCCCTAAAGCCAGAAGTCGAGTCGTCCCTGAAGCTTGACAAGCTAGACCTAACAAAGGACTCAAACTCCATGGCACGTGCCAGAGCTTCCTGCATTGATGTTGGCTTAGCTTGGTTCACTTGTATCTTCAGCTGAGGGCTGTCCAGGGCATCGATGAATTGATCACGCAGCAAAACCGTCAGCAGGTCAGGGGTGGCACCTGGGTATGCCTTGTGCGCCATGCTCTCAAGGTCCTGAGCGAGTTCCTGAAGAGACTCGCCGCGCCTCCTGTTGCGGGTTCTGAACCTAACCCTGAAGAGCTCGTTCTGGTGCTTGGTCCCATATCGTTGCTCCAGCGCCTGTGCCAGCCCGCTGTAGCTGCCCTTTGTCGCATTGTCGAGTTGAGCAAGGACCTCCAGCGCCGCCCCTTTCAGGCTAGTGGCCAGCTGTACCGCGCACTCTTGGTCATCCCATCCGATCCGAGCTGCCAACAGCTCAAACTGAGCGCGGTAAGCCTCCCAGGAGACTTTGCCATCAAACTCCTGAGGCTTCTTTCTAACAGGCGAACCCAGCAGACCCATGGGGCTGGCGGAACTTCTTGCGGGGATAAACTCAGGCGAAACAGGGCTCAAACTACCCCGGACTTGCGTAGGAGAAGCATCTTGGGTACAACTAGCCCCTGCAGGCACTGGCTGTCCGTTTCCAGCCAAGCAGTCTTCAAGGGCCTTCACTCTGTCACTTACTTCTAGTATTTCTTTGTGTGTCGTCTCCCGTACCACCTCCATCTCTTGTTAAAGATTTGTGTGTTCTTTCTCCACTTCTATCAGGCGTTGTCCCAAGTTCGTGGTCACATCAGTCATTTCTCTTCGCACTGATTCACTTCCATCTTGTACTGCTTTTAGCTGTAGCTGTAATCCTGTGAAGCGATCTTCTTGCTGTTCTTTGAGTTCTTGGAGTGTTCCTTCTTGTTGTTGCTGTGCTCTTTCTTGTTGTTCTTTGAGTTCTTGGAGTGCTCTTTCTTGTTTCTCCCCCTGTAGTCTCAAGGCTTCCAAAAGTTCAGTCAACATGTCGTCCCTCTGGGCAGCTTGGGAACGAGTCTCCATGGCGAAAAACAAATGCCTACACTCCTGACACCAGTGTTATGCCGGACGTGTTACTTGGGTTCCGTGTCGCCGTCAGGAGACTCCGTGGGAGGGAGATAAGTAAACACTTTGCACAGCTTCTGTAGTTTAATATTCTTCCTTAGTAGTACACTTCACTCGGACTCTTCACTTACCACTAGCTTACTATGACTGGGACTGGCCCTCTCTCGCCCTCTTCTCCTATATATATCCAGAACAGTACAGTCTAGAATATTACAGTATATTTCAGATCATACAAGAACATGTAGCAAAAATATATGCGAGTTGGCAACACTTCCCGCCTGGCGCCTGGCCGCGCCCCGTGGGGCGCGGACGGCTCGCCTTGCTCCCCGCCCCTTTGCTCGTTTCTCCGGGAGCCTTCTAGAGGCCTATGGTCGCCGGGGGAAGCTTCCAGCACAACAATATTATTATAGCCAATTGATATGACCTTGTCTAACCTTGACTAATACAACTACAAACTTATTTTGAGAGAGAGAGAGAGAGAGAGAGAGAGAGAGAGAGAGAGAGAGAGAGAGAGAGAGAGAGAGAGAGAGAGAGAGAGAGAGAGAATGTTGTTGTTGATTTGTCCTCCCAGGGGAGGGCACGGGTTGTTGGGTAGGGATGGGCAAGTACCGTTAATTTGAGTACCGGTAGTACCGGTACCGAAAACTCAAGTACCGTTAGTACCGGTACCGGTACCGGTACCCAAAGGAGTTTTTTTTCCTTAATGATTTCTGATGAAATTCCCAAACAAATTTCCTGTAAAGAAAACTCTCTCTCTCTTCCTTCAACTTAATATCAACTAGAGTAGAAATGCAACGTTTAGGAGCCTTCTGATTAATGTAAAATCACTTAGGTTTAAGGACAGACCACCTAGTCTGTACCATGGGGTCTGTGTGGTCTAATTTTCTATGTAAATCTATGTAAATCTCTCTCTCTCTCTCTCTCTCTCTCTCTCTCTCTCTCTCTCTCTCTCTCTGAATGAAGTGAATATTTATTTTTTCGAAAAAAAAAATAGCATGTATAGTTATTATGGATGTACTCGATCATAGTCTAATAACAATAAAAATATTTATTAGCAACCTAAAAAAGAAAAAGAATCGGACATGAAGAATTATCCAGTAACTCCAATAAATAAATAAAATAATAGTTATCGGTACCAGGTACCGGTACCTGGTACCGATACCTGGTATCGGTACTGGTACCGCGAAGCATCATGATCACTTGTGTTCCGAGAAGCTTAATGATCACTCGGCACTGCGCATTGCCGCTAGTACCGGTACCGTTAGGATCTTAGTGACGCTCGGTGCTCGCCCGCCTCCATGTGGTATGAGCCCTGTGTGTAGACGCTGAGTCACTGCCCCGCTGACCGTCTCCCCAAGTTCCCACCATTTTGTCCTGCTTTCCGTTTCCATCACAGCTCCCGTTTCCATTATTTTATTTATTTATTGGAGTTACTGGATAATTTTTCATGTCCGATTCTTTTTTTTAGGTTGCTAATAAATATTGTTATTAGACTATTATAGAGTACACACTACCCATATCACAGAGATATACACTCACTATGTGGTGATCTCTCTCTCTCTCTCTCTCTCTCTCTCTCTCTCTCTCTCTCTCTCTCTCTCTCTCTCTCTCTCTCTCTCTCCTTATTACATGTGAATCTGCATCATAGATACGATAACATGAAAGCCTTATTTTAAAGCTAGAAACGTATACAAGAACAACATAAAGCAAGGTGTAATGTATAGAGAGGTAAGTACCGCAGATTAGTGGACAGACAGACAGACAGATAGACAGACAGGTAGGTGGAAGACATACTAATGACGCCTGGAACATAAGAACATAAGAACATAAGAGCGTAAGGAGTCTGCCCAGTAAAAAAAAAACTTGGAGAGAGAGAGAGAGAGAGAGAGAGAGAGAGAGAGAGAGAGAGAGAGAGAGAGAGAGAGAGAGAGAGAGAGGGGGGGGTGTCATTACACATCATTATTCACCTAACCAACCGAGACCCCACACTCTCAAAAAAACACAAAAAACATGAAGTAACCACACGAACAAGCTACAAACACAAGCAAGTAGTACTCACCATTATCCAGGGCGCGTAGGAAATGACGGGTCACCCTCGCTGGCGGTAACTGGCAACTTATACTGTTGGCACTGTTTCCAGGTTTTCTTTTCCACGCTATTCACTGTAAATTTGAAAGGGTAACTTAATAAAAGGTAATGAATGGTATAAAAAAGTGTTTATCACGTGTTTCTGGGTGTCCAAGTCTAGTTAGTGTGTTGGTTTGAATGGGTGATATGATATATATGATGAGGTGGGATTTGAAACTGCCCACTCGTAACCTGTATATAAGAAAGGGTAACAAATAACATGAGTAAATGCTAGAAAATGTGTTTGTTATGTGTTCTGGTGTCTGAATGTCTAGTTGAGAGAATGGCTGCTATGTTAATGAGGCGAGATTTGACACTGATCGCTCGTAACCTAGCAACTTACCTCGCGGAGAAGGTAAGAAAAAAAAGAAAACCCTTTTTTTTTTTAAGAGGCGCAAACAAAACACTAACACGATTACATCACTTAAAAACAACACTAACACATTAGTAACCAGCCCACAACACAAAGCCCAAATACTCAACACAGTTCCAATCGGTGTACACACAAGAACACAACCTGACACCAAACATATCACACAGCCCCTTCCCCCCATAGCCCCCCTTGACATCACGACTAACGGAATACAGAAATTCCAGGAAGGACTCGACACAACTAAATCCACACGGCCCGACAACATTCCCGCCTTCATCCTTAAGTCCTTTGCCCTCATCCTTGCCCCCATCCCTCAGGCCATATTCACCCAATCACTATCATCCACCTCATTACACTCTAACTGGCTTTTGGCAAACATTATTCCTTTATTCAAGACAGGTGACATGACTGACCCTGCCAATTATCGCCCCATCTCACTAACATCGATTCCATGTAAAATTTTCGAACACATAATACACAAACACATAATGAATCACCTTGACGCAAACAACATCCTTACTGACTCATAACACGGCATTCGACCTAAACGCTCATGTGAATCGCAACTCATTACTACAAATAACGACATTACAAGGCTACTTGACTGACGTGACATTAAGCAAGTTGACACTATTGTTTTAGATTTTGCCAAAGCCTTCGACAAAGTCCCGCACAAAAGACTGACATTAAAATTGAAATACTACGGTATTTCAGGAGCTATTCTTCACTGGATCACTGCATTTCTTACTAACAGGACTCAACGTGTCCTTTTTGACGGATCTTCATCCGACACTGTCCCTGTTTCTTCAGATGTCCCACAAGGCACCGTTCTAGGCCCCTTTCTTTTCCTCCTGTACATTAACGATCTTCCACTGTCAACTCCTAACTCTTCCACCAAACTTTGCCGACAATAGTTTACTGTTTAGAGCAGTAAAGACTAATGACGACTGCAGACTACTACAAAACGACTTGGACGCCCTCGAGCGGTGGGAGGGCACCTGGCAGATGCACTTCCGACCAGACGAATGCAAACTATTAAGATTCACCAGAGCGCAAAACCCCATCCATCACACTTACACTCTCCACAATTCAGATTTGGAATCAGTTCACACACACAAGTACCTTGGTATCCATCTCTCAACTAACTTGAAATTCAACACCCACATAAACCATATCAGTGCCACAGCCAACAGAACACTGGGGTTCGTGAGGATAAATTTACATAACTGAGCATCTGACATTAAACACATAGCTTATGACACACTTGTGAGACCAACACTGGAATACTGCTCCGCGGTGTGGGATCCTCACACACACAGAAACATTGATAGGTTAGAACAAATCAACACCAAGGCGGCAAGGTTCATTACAAACAATTACACTCGAACGCCTGGCATCACAACACGGATCAAACAACAGATAAACATGGAACCTCTTCACTTACGCAGACAAGCACACATACTTACACTTATGTACACGATCACAAACACTCACATTGTCATTAACCCACAAACATACCTACACAACGCAAACAGTCAATGTACTCGTAACACACACATCCATAAATACCAAACATATCACACTAACACTGACGCATACAAGCACTCATACCTTCCACGCACCATACGTGACTGGAACAGCCTCCCTCAACAGATTTTAGACTGCGGTACAATATTCATTCAAAAAACAAATACATACTCACCTGTCACCACAACACACCAACACTAACAATTACACTTGATTCACTTCCCTCCCCTGCACACTCGGCTACCCCGGCCCCTCAACAGCCAACAATTATTCGTGTTATGCACCTATACAGGTGCCCTGCGCATTATTATCCAGATCCAGATACCATATGAAGCAACGACTAAGACCGAGACAGATAACTGGACCCTTGATAATAAAACGTTACCTTAAATTAACAGTCTCCCCTCCAGCAACCTTGTGCATTAGATTCTCATTCTCATTCTCATTCTCATTCTCATTCTCTCTCATTCTCATTCTCTCTCATTCTCTCTCTCTCTCTCATTCTCTCTCTCTCTCTCTCTCTCTCTCTCTCTCTCTCTCTCTCTCTCTCTCTCGCGCGCACGTAATTATAAAACCGTAATTACTCAAGTTTCCCGTCATGCACAGAAGCTCCTTTACGTATATACTTCACCCCAAGCCAATTACCGATCGCCTCATTAGGTGTGACACCTTTAGCGGAGCAATGAAGACAACGGGAGCGTGTTTTGCGGCTGTGTGAACGAGGAAAGGAAGGGAAGCTGACGGATGAGGTGCGAGGGGCGACAGGGACAGGAGGAGGAGGGAGAGGAGGAGGAGGAGGAGGAGGAGGAGGAGGGAGAGGTGGAGGAGGAGAAGGAGGAGGGAGAGGAGGAGGAGGAGGAGGTTGTGAAGGAGGAGAGTGTGATGTCTTGAGAAAGATGGTAGAGAGTGAATAACAGAGAGGTGGAGGAGAAGGAGGAGGAGGAGGAGGAGGAGGAGAGTGAGTGATGCAGAGGAAGATGATAATGGAAATGAATAAGAGGAAAGTGCAACTATTTGTCTGTTCTCTCATTATCATCATCATCATTATGTGCGAGGAAGTGTGTGAAAGGAGAGGAGGAGAAGGAGAGGGAAGAGGAGGAGGAGGAGGAGGAGGAGGAGAGGAAATGACAAGCAGTGGAAGATGATAAAAGTAAAAAAAGAATAAGAAAGTGCTACAGTTATTTCATCATATCATTATCATCATTATTATCCTTATTAATCCCATCAGCTCGTCTCTTGTCTTAACAATGCACGTTACGGCGTCAGGAAAATACCTCCTCGACATCTAAGGGAATGCATTAATATCACATAATAAGATTTAGTGGATTTTTCATGCGTGTGTTCCCGGCTTCATTAGTGCTTCGTGAGAGGAGTGTAGCGGGTACTGTTATGTTTAGCGAAGCACACACACACACACACACACACACACACACACCTCACACACACACACACACACTTGATCATCATTGGACAGAGGGCTTTTTTTCCGCATTATTATTTTTTTTTTGCCCTGGAGCTGCTTCCTTTACTATATAAAAAAAAGTCTCGTATATATTCCTCGTCCTTTCGCTTGTGTACTGAACCTCTGACATGTTTCGAGTTCACAGCCACAAAGATTTCGATAAGATTTCCATTCTCATTTAGGTTTTTTGTTCCTCTCTCCTGATCTTGCCTTGGTTTCCTCCACAGGCTCCCTTAAGTTTTGGCCGGATGACGGAGCTTGTCTCTGGGGCCGAGAGAACCGAGTGGCCTTAAGGCTTGTGTAGTAGACGGGCAAGTAGCGTCATGAGACTGCTGCTGCTTCTTCGCCAAACTTCTGGATGCTGGCGAGAGACTCAGAGCGGAGGAGGATGCGGGAGAAAATATACGGCCGTGTGGTAGTTTGAAGGACGTAAAGATGCGATTCAGTATGAGCATAAAATTTTTTCCATAAAGTGAAGAAAGTAGCGCCAAAACTCCCGGGAAACTATTATGACGAATTTCACAGAGGCGTCAATCATGCCTGGTAATAGTGAGTCAGAGGGTTGTAGAGAGTCTAGCCCACGGGAGGGAGACCAGGAGGAGAAAGGAGCCTTAGGACGCTCCGAGTTCTGGGGAGCCGTTCTGCCCACAGTGCTGTTGTTGATGCCGAACACGTTAGCGAGAACATTCTTCAAGGCAACAACCACCACTAACGGAGATGACGCACCAAAGTGACCTCACCCTCGTGGCTCGTGCTTGAGAGACGGCCGAGTAGACAAAAACATAACGGTGCCTCGGGTATTAGATTCGAGCGCAGAGTGAGGTCAAGGATGCTGTCTGGTGATTCTGACGTGCTGACCGAGTGAAGGGCTTTACTTAGTGGGTCAAAAGAACGAAGGAGGGAGGTTACGTTTGGTTTCGGTGCCTAATTTTGAAATAACAACCGATGAAGCCCTTAAAGCTCTCCATTCACTTAAAACAAATAAAAGTCCCGGACCCGATAAAGTATATCCTATACTGCTTAAAGAAACAAACAGCGAAATACTCTCCTCCCTCACAACCGTATTCAATATGTCCTTGCGACAAGGCATCGTCCCCTCGGATTGGAAAAAGGCTAACGTGACACCGATTTTTAAGAAATGAGACAAAAAAATACCAGGTAACTACCGACCCATTAGTCTAACTTCAATTGTAGGTAAGCTACGTGAGAGCATAATTAGAGACAAAATTGTGAGTTACCTCGAAAGCCACTCATTAATTGGGGATTCACAACACGGCATCCGTAACAAAAGATCCTGCCTATCAAACCTATTGACCATTTATAACGACCTCTTCCCAGTTTATGATGTAACCAAATCATTGGACGTAGTCTATCTTGATTTACAAAAATCAAGCTCGCTAATTCCCGAAGAAAAAAAGAGTAAAGCCATATTACACTTACGCCAAAATAAGGTTAAAGGAAAGAGTTACAGAGCTATCAAGTCTAAGGAGGCATAAACTCCCTCACTCAAACACAACACCTTATAGAAGAGCCTTGAAACACGCTGGATGGTGACGGTATGGTGAGCCGGAGAGAGGGAGAAAAGTAAAGGAACAGAGAATAGGAAACTTGTTAGGGAAAATTCTTGGATAAGGTCTTTAAAAGAGGAGGTCGAAAGGAGAGGAGGACTGATAGTGAATGCGTGTGTGACCTTGAGGCTGTGGTAGTGAGGATGATGGAGGAGGAGGAAGAAGAAGAGGAGGAGCAGGAGGAGGAGGAGGAGGAGGAGGAGGAGGAGAATGAGGAGGAGAATGTGTTCAGTGAGGGAATCTTATGAGTGATGAATATGAGATGAACACAAGTCTTTTATATCTAAAAGCTTCTTAAGAAAACAGTGTGCAAGAGGGTGGCCATACTAGAGGCACCTGCCGCTGGCTAAGCTGGTGCGACTACTGCTACCGAAGGTCACACCACAGCTAACTGCCGTGCCTCCCATGCCCAAGAAAGGGACGAAAAGATCTACCGCCAGTTGTCCGAGCAGACAGCCGTCACCTCCCTCCTTATCGAGACCCTAAACAAGCACCTCACACAGCCTCCTCTCCCCAGTTACCAAGCGTCTCAGCGCCAAGCACCTCATCCTCTCAACACCCCTACACACCTTGGAATTATGCCGGCAGACCCAACCTTCCAAGAGAAACTGACGATTATGTTTACTAACATCAGAGGCCTCCAAACTAACATAGGAGATCTAAAACACTCTTATGTTATCCCGCACTCCCCAGACAGCATAGCCACAGTGGAGACCTTTCTCAATCCCACCATTCCCGCCAACTTTGGGCATATTCAAGGGTACTCTAGATGGCACCGAAGAGACCGAGCCCACGGTACCTTCGGGGGAATCGCAGTCTGCTTCCGTGACGGTCTTGCTGTGGAGGCCCTCGATGTCGACATGCAACGCCACCTCGAAATGGCATTCTTCAGGCTGTGGACAAGACAACGCGACTCCATCCTGCTCTGTGTATGCTACCGGCCATAGTGGCAGGGAGCGACCCCATCCACTTCCTCCACACAAATCTCGACACCCTTCTGCTCCAGCATTCCTGCAAACATCTCATTGTGGTGGGGGACATGAATCAGTACTTGGTGGCAAGGCAGTTCGAAGACCTTTTGACCATGTACGGCCTCATGAACCACGTTGATTTCCCTACACATATCTCCGGCTCCTCCCTGGACCCAGTCATTACAGACCTGCCAGAGGAAGTGGTCACCTGTCATCCCCTAGGTATGGTTGGCTCCTCTGACCATTCTGATGTGCTCACCACCATCAAGACCTCAATAGAACACGACGGAGCCACCGCCCGTGTGAACTGGTTTTGGTCCCTGGGAGATTGGAACAGCCTGAAGGCAAATCTGGACTCCATCGTGTGGACGGATATCCTCCACGGAGACGTCAACACCCAAGTGGAGAACTTAACAAACCTTCTTCTGTCTCTGCAATAAGAATATGTGCCCAGCCAGTCATATAAATCAAAACCAAATGATCAGCCCTGGTTCGGCTATCAGTGCAGGATAGCCGCGGACACCAAGAGTAGGGCTTGGCTGCGTTACAAGTCCAATCCTTCTCAGCATAATAAAACCTTACACAAAAGGCTGCAAGAACATGAGCCGGGTGCAAAACAGGCTATACAACGCTGGAAGGAGGTAATGAAGACCAAGCTCAGCGGCCAGTCTGTGGGTTGCAAGGAGTGGTGGAGTGGAAACAACAACAAGGCCTCTCAGCCGACAACGCCATCCCACCCCTCGTCAGGCCAGATGGGTCAGTGGCTATGCGCGACAAAGACAAGGCGGAACTACTGGCGGCGCACTTCTCTTCCAAAATGTCAGTACCTGATCCCCTCCGCGCCCCCCCGAAGCTGCCATCCCTCACCAGGGCCTCTCTGGAGAGTCTCACTGTCACCAAAGAGGAGGTGAAAAATCTGCTGCTGCAAATAGACCCCAAGAAAGCCCTAGGGCCTGACAACATCAGCCCTCACCTGGTAAAAAGATGCGCCGGCTAGCTTGCCCTACCACTTACCACCATCTTCAATAACATCCTTTCCACCTCCAAGTGACCCACACTTTGGAAGAAAGCAAGAGTGGTGGCCATATACAAGAAAAAAGGCAAACAGGACCCAAAGAACTACCGCCCAGTATCCCTCCTCTCCACTGTTGGGAAAATCTTGGAGTCCCTTATAACAACCAAACTCACGGCCTTCCTCGATGCCCACCATCTCCTCAACTCCAAGGAATTCGGCTTCCGGCAGGGAAGATCTGCTGCAGACCTGCTGCTCCTTAACTCTGCCTCATGGAACCACTCGCTGGACAGGGGACTCGACACCTTCGTCGTGGCTCTTGACATAGCCGGAGCCTTCGACAGGGTTTGGCACCAAGGCCTCATCGCCAAGCTGAAGAGCCTAGGTGTGCGAGGCACCCTCCTGCAACTCATTGGGGACTACCTCCAGGACAGGGCGTTACAGGTGGTGATTAACGGCCACACCTCAAGCCAGCACCCCATCAATGCAAGCGTGCCCCAGGGCAGCGTACTAGGGCCTCTACTGTGGAATGTTTATTTCAGTGACTTTCTCCAGCTCATCCCTGAGGCCCAGGCGTACGCTGACGACTGTACCCTTGCCTTCACCAGCGACAGACAGGACTGGCAAGGCACAGTGTGTTGCATCAACGTGGCACTCGACAAAATTATCGCCTGGAGCGGCTGCTGGCAAGTCACCCTGGCCCCTGACAAAACACAAGCAATGGTAATATCCCGCAGGCGAGATATCAACAATCTACCCGGGCCGGGGATACAACTGGAGGGGAAAACGCTACCCCTTCAAGACTCCATCTCCATTCTCGGAGTGGAGTTCGACGCAGGACTCTCCTTCACCAACCATGCTAAAAAAATATCAAAAAAATGCAGCATGGAAACTCAGCTGTGTACGGCGCATCTCCCATCTACTTGACGCCAAAGGGACTGAGGTGCTCTACAAGGCACAAGTACGCCCCCTCATGGAGTACTCCCCCCTCGCCTGGTCCTCCTGCCCTCCATCCTACCTTGCAACGCTGGACCGTGTCCAGGCCAGAGCCCAGCGTCTGATACAGCGCACAGGTCCTCAGCACGCGCGTGGCTCCCTGCAACCTCTCCAGGAGCGCAGGGATGTGGCAGGCCTGTGTGTAATGTTCAAGGCACACAACCTAAACACACCCCACGTGGCAGCTCTCAAGCTCCCCGCGCCCCCAACCCCCATACACTCCACCCGAGCAGCACCCCACAGACAGGAACAAGTGGCTGTACCCTTCTCCAGGATAGAACACCACTTCCGCTCCTTCCAGCCCCGCTACAGCCGCCTGTGGAACCAGCTTGTTCGCCACACCGACCTCCACCATCGCGCGTCACTTCAAGTCTTCAAGCGGGAGATGAACAGCTGGATTAGGACTTCTAGGCAGTAATTCAATGTGTCTTGTATGTAGCTATAGATAGATGAAGCTTAAAACCTTCAACTTTAGCACAATCTTCTGTAAGCTCTGTTTAAATAAAAAAAAAAGAGAGAGAGAGAGAGAGAGAGAGAGAGAGAGAGAGAGAGAGAGAGAGAGAGAGAGAGAGAGAGAGAGAGAGAGAGAGAGAGAGAGAGAGAGAGAGAGAGAGAGAGAATTACATAGATATAATTACATAGAAAATCAGACCACACAGACCCCATGGTCCAGACTAGGTGGTCTGTCCTTAAACCTAAGTGATTTTACTTTAATCAGATGGCTCCAAAACGTTGCTTTTCTACTCTCTCTTTTTTTTTTTTTTTACAGCAAAGGCTCAATCAAGGGCACAGAAAAAAAAAAAAAAAAAAAGCCCGCTAATCGCTGCTCCCATAAAAGAACCAGAAGAGGTGGCCAAGAGCAAGGTCAAATTCGGGAGGAGAGGTGTCCTGATACCCTCCTCTTGAAAGAGTTCAAGTCGTAGGCAGGAGGAAATACAGATAAAGGAAGATTGTTCCAGAGTTTACCAGTGTAAAGGATGAAAGAGTGAAGATGCTGGTTAACTCTTGCATAAGGGGTTTGGACAGTATAGGGATGAGCATGAGTAGAAAGTCGTGTGCAGCGGGGCCGTGGGAGGGGGGGAGGCATGCAGTTAGCAAGTTCAGAAGAGCAGTCAGCGTGGAAATATCGATAGAAGATAGAAAGAGAGGCAACATCGCGGCGGAATTTAAGAGGTAGAAGACTATCAGTAGGAGGAGAGCTGATGAGACGAAGAGCCTTAGCCTCCACTCTGTCCAGAAGAGCTGTGTGAGTGGAGCCCCCCCACACGTGAGATGCATACTCCATACGAGGGCGGACAAGGCCCCTGTATATGGAGAGCAACTGCGCGGGGGAGAAGAACTGGCGGAGACGATACAGAACGCCCAACCTCGAGGAAGCTGATTTAGCGAGAGAGGAGATGTGAAGTTTCCAGTTGAGATTTTGAGTTAAGGATAGACCGAGGATGTTTAGTGTTGATGAAGGTGAGAGCTGAGTGTTGTCGAAGAATAGGGGATAGGTGTTTGGAAGATTGTGTCGAGTTGATAGGTGTAGAAATTGAGTTTTTGAGGCATTGAAGGACACAAGGTTCCTTCTGCCCCAATCGGAAATGATAGCAAGGTCTGAGGTTAAGCGTTCTGTAGCCTCCAGTCTGGAGTCGTGTACTTCCTGTTTTGATGGTCTTCTATTGAAAGAAGTTGAATAATGCAGAGTGGAGTCGTCGGCGTATGAGTGGACAGGACAGTTTGTTATGGAAAGAAAATCATTGATGAATAACAGGAAGAGAGTGGGTGATAGGACAGAGCCCTGTGGAACGCCACTGTTGATAGGTTTAGGGGAAGAGCAGTGACCGTCTACCACCGCATAGATAGAACGGCCGGAAAGGAAACTGGAGATAAAGGAACAGAGAGGGATAGAATCCGAAAGAGGGCAGTTTAGAAAGCAAAGACTGGTGCCAGACTCTATCGAAGGCTTTCGATATGTCTAGCGCAACAGAGAAAGTTTCACCGAAATGGCTAAGAGAGGATGACCAAGAGTCAGTTAAGAGAGCAAGAAAATCGCCCCTTGCGGGATCCATACTGGCGATCAGATAGAAGGTTAGAAGTGGAAAGGTGCTTTTGAATCTTCCGGTTAAGGATTGATTCAAAAGCTTTAGATAGACAGGAAAATAAAGCTATAGGGCGGTAGTTTGAGGGATTGGAGCGGTCACCCTTCTTAGGCACAGGCTGTAAAAGGCATACTTCCAGCAGGAAGGAAAGATAGATGTTGATAGGCAGAGACGAAAGAGTTTGGCCAGGCAGGGTGTCAGCACAGAAGAGCAGTCAGCGTGGAAATATCGATAGAAGATAGAAAGAGAGGCAACATCGCGGCAGGAGTTTAAGAGGTAGAAGACTATCAGTAGGAGGAGAGCTGATGAGACGAAGCCTTAGCCACTCTGTCCAAAAGAGCTGTGTGAGTGGAGCCACCCACGCATGAGTTGCACACTTCATACGAGGACGGACAAGGCCCCTGTATATGGAGCGCAACTGTGCGGGGGAAAAGATCTGGCAGAGACGGAACAGAACGCCCAACCTCGAGGAAGCTGATTTAGTGAGGGAAGAGATGTGAAGTTTCAGTTGAGATTCTGAGTTAAGGATAGACCGAGGATGTTTAGTGTTGATGAAGGTGAGCTGAGTGTTGTCGAAGAATAGGGGATAGGTGTTTGGAATATTGTGTCGAGTTGATAGGTGGAGAAATTGAGGTTTGAGGCGTTGAAGGACACAAGGTTCCTTCTGCCCCAATCGGAAATGATAGCAAGGTCTGAGGTTAAGCGTTCTGTAGCCTCCAGTCTGGAGTCGTGTACTTCCTGTTTTGATGGTCTTCTATTGAAAGAAGTTGAATAATGCAGAGTGGAGTCGTCGGCGTATGAGTGGACAGGACAGTTTGTTATGGAAAGAAAATCATTGAAGAATAACAGGAAGAGAGTGGGTGATAGGACAGAGCCCTGTGGAACGCCACTGTTGATAGGTTTAGGGGAAGAGCAGTGACCGTCTACCACCGCATAGATAGAACGGCCGGAAAGGAAACTGGAGATAAAGGAACAGAGAGAGGGATATAATCCGAAAGAGGGCAGTTTAGAAAGCAAAGACTGGTGCCAGACTCTATCGAAGGCTTTCGATATGGCTAGCGCAACAGAGAAAGTTTCACCGAAACTGCTAAGAGAAGATGACCAAGAGTCAGTTAAGAGAGCAAGAAGATCGCCAGTAGAACGCCCCTTGCGGAATCCATACTGGCGATCAGAAAGAAGATTAAAAGTGGAAAGATGCTTTTCAATCTTCCGGTTAAGGATTGATTCAAAAGCTTTAGATATACATGAAAGTAAAGCTATTGGGCGGTAGTTTGAGGGATTGGAGCGGTCACCCTTCTTGGGCACAGGCTGTAAAAAGGCATACTTCCAGCAGGAAGGAAAGATAGATGTTGATAGGCAGAGACGAAAGAGTTTGGCCAGGCAGGGTGTCAGCACAGAAGCACAGTTTTTAAGGACAATAGGAGGCACTCCATCAGGTCCATAAGCCTTCTGAGAGTTGAGGCCAGAGAGGGCATATAAAACATCATTAGGAAGAATCTTAATAACAGGCATAAAGGAGTCAGAGGGGGGATGAGTAGGAGGAATATGCCCAGAATCGTACAAAGTGGAGTTCCTATAGAAAGTTTGAGCGAAGAGTTCAGCCTTAGAGACAGATGAGACGGCAGTGCTGCCGTCAGGGTTAAGAAGAGGAGGGAAAGAGGAAGAAGTGAAATTGGAGGAGATATTTTTGGCTAGATGCCAGAAGTCACGGGAAGAATTAGAAGAAGCAAGGTGTTGACATTTTCTATTTATGAAAGAAGTTTTTGTAGGTCGGAGAATAGATTTGGCACGATTCCCGGCTGAAATGTATAGATCAAAGTTAGTGGGAGTTCGAAGGTTCTGGAACTGTTTGTAAGCTGCCTCTCTATCTCTAATAGCACGTGAACAAGCATGATTAAACCAAGGCTTTTTAGCATGAGGAGTAGAGAAAGTAGGTGGAATGTATGCCTCCATTCCAGAGACAATCACCTCTGTGATGCGCTGAGCACACACAGAGGGGTCTCTCTCCTGGAAGCAGTAATCATTCCACGGGAAATCGGAAAAGTACATCCTCAGGTCGTCCCACCGAGCTGAAGCAAAATGCCAGAAGCATCGCCTCCTCGGTGGGTCCAGAGGATGTACAGGAGCGATGGGACAGGATACAGAAATAAGGTTATGATCGGAGGAGCCCAACGGAGAGAACAGTTTGACAGAGTAAGCAGAAGGATTAGAGGTAAGGAAGAGGTCTAGAATGTTGGCCTGTCTCCAAGACGGTCAGGAATACGAATAGGGTGCTGAACCAACTGCTCTCGGTCGTTGAGGAGAGCAAAGTTGTAGGCTTGTTCACCAGGCTGGTCAGTGAAAGAGGATGAAAACCAAAGCTGGTGGTGAACATTGAAATCTCCCAAGATGGAAATTTCAGCGAAGGGAGAGTGGGTCAAGATGCGCTCCACTTTAAAGTTCAAATAGTCAAAGAGTTTTACATAGTTAGTAGAGTTAGGTGAGAGATAAACAGCACAGATGTATTTAGTAATAGATTGACAATGAAGTCTTAGCCAGATGGTGGATAATTCAGAAGAGTCAAGGTCGTGGGCACGAGCAAGTGATGTCGTTGCGCACGTAGGCGCAACATCCAGCTTTGGATTGAAATTTAGGATAGAGATAGTAGGAGGAACAGAGTAGAGGTTGCTGTCCGTAGCCTCAGAAACCTCTGTTTCGGTGAGGAAGAGAAGGTGAGGTTTAGAGGAGGAGAGATGGTGTTCCACAGAATGAAAATTAGAACGGAGACCGTGAATGTTGCAGAAATTGAGAAGCAGGAGGTTCGAGGAGTTATCAGGACACCTCTCAGGTCGGCAGCCAGAAGGGAATTTATGGTCCCCCCCCTCCTCGGGGACTCCGAGGCAGTTATTTTTTTTTTGCCATGTTGAATTTTGAATTTTGGGAAAAGGTGTGTGTGTTTTCTGAGTGTAGTGTGGTGTATAAATAGAGAACTGTCTTTAAGAGCATGATGAACTGCTCTCTGGTGTTGATGAGACAAAGGGAAACGGTTAGTGAGGACATGGGAAGGGTCTTTGAAGGGCTTCAGCACTCTCCTCGCTCCCATATATCCTCACTGGGAGTAGCTCACGCCCGTTCGGTAGGTGCCTCCTACCTACTACTACGAAAGTTAATATTAAGTTAAAGGAAGTGACGGTCGAGCTTGTTTTAAAGGAGTCAATCGTGTTACACTGGATCACTGATGGTGGGAGCTTATTCCATTCTCGCACTACAACGTTGGTGAAGAAAAACTTGGTGCAGTCTAAATTTACTTGTCTGCATTTGAGTTTTATGCCATTGTTCCTCGTTCACAAAGTGTCATCGATCATAAACAATTTTGTTCTGTCTACATACGTGAAACAATTAAGTATTTTAAAACATTCGATCAGTTCAGCTCGTAGGCGACGTTTGTCAGAGAGAACATATTAAGGGTGGAAAGCCTTTCTTCGTAGGATTTGTTGCGCAAGGAAGGGATCATTTTTGTTGCTCGACGCTGAACACCTAGTTTAGCAATGTCCTTTGCATGGTGGGGAGACCAAAACTGTACCGCATATTCCAAGTGGGGTCTGACTAAACTATTGTGGAGCGAATGAATTCCATCTTTATTCTTGAATAAAAAGTTTATTTTAATGAAGCCCAACATTCTGTTCGCTTTATTTGCTGCATCGATGCATTGATGTGACAATTTGAGGTTTGACGCGATTTTGACCCCAGGTCCTTAACGCATTGAACGCTTGTGAGTTTAACGCCGCGCATTTCGTAATCGGACTTCTTATTTTTGTTCCAACTTGAAGGACCTGGCACTTGTCTACGTTAAAGGGCATCTCCATTTATCCGACCAAGCTGAAATTTTGCAAATCCTCTTGGAGGCTTTGCCTGTCTTCGTCAGTGAGAACCGAGTTACCAATCTTTGTGTCGTCTGCAAATTTACTAATGCGATTATTGAGTCCAACATCCACATCGTTGATGTAAATAATGAAGTGCACTGGGCCAAGAACCGAGCCCTGAGGGACGCCACTAGTGACCGGCGCCCACTCTGAGTTAAATCCGTCAATCACAACTCTTTGTTCTCTGTTGCTCAACCAATTCGCGATCCATTGGTTTACTTGACCGTCAATGCCTATTTGCTTTAATTTATAAAGTAATTTATGATGTGGGACTTTATCAAACGCTTTCTGGAAATCAAGATAGACTACGTCCAATGCTTTGGTTGCGTCATAAACTGATAAGAGATCGTTATAAAAGGTCAGTAGGTTTGACAGGCAGGATCTTTTGTTACGGAAGCCATGTTGTGAATCCCCAATTAATGAGTGGCTTTCGAGGTAACTCACAATTTTGTCTCTAATTATGCTCTCGAGTAGCCTACCTACAATTGAAGTTAGACTAATGGGTCGGTAGTTACCTGGTATTTTTTTTGTCTCCTTTCATAAAAATCGGTGTCACGTTAGCCTTTTTCCAATCCGAAGGGACGATGCCTTGTTGCAAGAACATATTGAATACGGTAGTGAGGGAGGAGAGTATTTCGCTCTTTGTTTCAGTATAGGATATACTTTGTCGGGTCCGGGACTTTTATTTGTTTTAAGTGAATGGGGAGCCTTAAGGACTTCATCGGTTGTTATTTCAAAATTAGGCGATGCTTGCTCGAGATTTACAATAGTACTGGTGTTGGTGGTAGTGGGAGGAAGACTGTTAGTATTAAACACCGAGGAAAAGTAATTGTTTAAGAGGTTTGCAATGTGTTGACTGTCAGTCACTAGTGCACCGTCGCTATTTGTTAAAGGTCCAATACCACTTTTGATCGCCTTTCTGTTGTTTATGTAACTGAAGAAAGATTTCGGATTATTTTTACAGTTGGCTGCAATATTTTCTTCATATCTACGCTTTGCCTGACCTACTAGTCTTTTTACTCGTCGCCTGGCATCATTATAAAGTCTAATATTTTCGGGCGTGCTTCGTTCTTTCTTTAACCTGTAAAACAGTTTTCTCTCATTGACTGATTGTTTAATTTCGCTATTAAACCACGGTGGGCTTTTATTAGTGTTAATTCGCTTCTCGCACAAGGTGACGAATGTGTTCTGCTGAGTAAGTGATTTTTAAAGCTTAGCCAGGCATCCTCTACGTTGCCGTCATCTGAGAGTTGTATTTGTTAGTTTTTGTCGGATTTCTACGAAGTTAGCTCTTTTGAAATTGGGCACCCTTACTTTATTTCAGTCACTGATGATTGAGCTCTAATGTCGACGCGCACTAATTTATGATCGCAAGAATCGAGGTATTCTCCTACCGTGACACTACTGACTAGGTTATCTTGGGTCGTTATAATAAGGTCGAGTATATTATTTTGTCGAGTTGGCTCAGAAACCATTTGGCTTAGACAATTTTCTTCTAGAAATTCTATCATTCTATGTGACTCGCCTTCTGTACCTGACAGTGTCGCCCAGTCGATATGGGGGAGGTTAAAGTCTCCTTATATCAGTGAGTCGTTGTTATTAAGTGACTGCCTTAAGACGCTGTACATTTCAAGGTCGTCATCGAGTGATTGCCCGGGAGGTCTGTAGGTGACAGACATATTTAAATTGACTTTTGCAATGTTTACTCGCACGTACAAATGTTCAACGTTACTGTTTCTTGGTGTTATGTTAGTGGGTTGCAAATAGCTTTTGACAAAAAGGGAGAGAGAGAGAGAGAGAGAGAGAGAGAGAGAGAGAGAGAGAGAGAGAGAGAAACAATATAAATAGAGGAGGTAAGAATAGAATGGTATAAGGAGTAAGGGGACTTTTCTTCCCGTCTCTTCTGATTGCCTTTTTATCGATTTCTTCATTCGTCCCGCTTATTTTTTTCCTTTTCTCCTTCCCTCAACCAATGTCTGAAGCGTAGCCTGACAATCAACCACCAAACTAAGCCGACAACGCGTTCTCTCTCTCTCTCTCTCTCTCTCGATCAAACTTCTCTTCCTTATTTTCCAACTGTGTGTGTGTGTGTGTGTGTGCCATTATTTTACTTTGTCCTCGGCACCTCTACCAGCATCTAATAACGCAGGGAAAATGCTTTACATTTACATAGAGAGGATTTGTATGGTTATTATAATTGATGATAATTTACTTCCCTCCGAGACTCGGATTTACCTAATTTCTTGAGCCACTTTAGAAAATAAAAACCCTAGCATGACAGTTTTAGCAATGTTCATTATGCGTCCTGGTGAAGAGGAAGATAAGTAGAACAGGATTATCGTTATAGCTATCACACACACACACACACACACACACACACACACACACACACACACACACACACACTGACCCAACAGGTAATTTATCCGATAGATACCCGACGCGATGATTGACGAACCACCACCTCGCCCATCCAGCATCTACGCTGTCTCTGATTTCATGCGTCTCGCTCACGTAAACTGTAAACCTTGTATACAACTGTTAATATAGTTAAAATACATTTGGTATTTGTATTAACCTGAGAGAGAGAACTAAAGTGAACTAAAGTGAACTTATAACGGCTACCGCTCGGCCACACATCACTTAACTAAAAGGCTATTGTGTTGTCTCAACCACTTCAATCAACTGGAGAACGCAGGCAACGGTACATCGGACTTGACGTGAGATAGCAGTTCGCGCTTTAAACTTATTAAACATTAAAAATAACACTGAACACAAACCACGTTAAAAACAGCTAATAAAAAGGCTAACAAAAGTGGTGAACAGCGGTTTACGGACCTCTCCGAAGTGTTCTATAGGTGTTATCTCTAATATAACATAACATAAAATGCATGGTGGCTGGTGGCCGCCTTGTCGTTAACCACGTAAAAAAAAAGTAACGCTCAAAAGTTATTAACATAAATGATGTGCAGGGTGGTTACGAACTACTCCGAATTGTTATATCTCTCTCTCAAACGTAGCTTCAGTGACAGTGTGTGGGGGCAGTGAACGGTATCGGACACAGCAAGCATACGCTGACATCAGCGCGCGGCTTTTCCTGCCCCAGTGAGTCGAGTCAGCACACAGCCGCACCCAAGAGCACACCCGCCCTGTCCTGCACCTCCACACAGCCCGCGCGCCTGCCTCGCACCTCCACACAACCAAGTTTCCTTGGAGGTGTCCAGGCATTTGTTTCTTCCTTCGACACAGCTCGTCGTAGGTGCGCACTTATCTTCGCCAGGCAACTCGGACCTTTGAGGGTGACTGGTGGGCGTATATTGTCTGCCCGCCGCCCCTCCCACCACCGCTACCAGACGGGGGACGACAGACCCTGACACCCTGCAGCCCTGCCCTTGCCACCGGCGAGGCGAAGGACGCGAGCGTGCAGAGTAGTGTGGTATCGAGTTGCTGTCTTCGAGGTTTTTAACACATTATAGCTGACACTCATTGATACGGTTTCAGTAATTACACCACTTGCAACATTATTACAGGTGAATTACTATTATTATGTTCACGTGTTTAGGCGTGTGGGGCCGTATTTAATCTATTAGATTTTTCAGCTGTTGATTTTTCTGGCGTGTGGATGTTTAATATTTTTCTTGAGTAACATTGTTACGCATTTCATGTATAATCATTCATTTTCTTTTCTCCTTTCTTTTGTGTGTTTTATTGCACAGTGGAGAAATTTTGTCTTGCTAAGCCTCACTCATTATTATTTTTCCTCTTTTATTATGCATTTCAGAAGCATCGGGGAGGAGTGAGCACATACTTAGCGGTGAATGATTATTACTTTACTTATTTTTGCAGCAATATTTTTTTTCTTTTACCATTTTACTCCTCATTTTACTAGTAACTCTTTTAATGACAGAGAAACCTGACCCGAGGACTATGAGGGTGGGTAGAGAAAGAACAGTGCCGTCAAGGATAACGGTAACTGTTCTCATGTAAGGAGTGTAGCAGTCTTCAAAGGGTGCTTGCTCCTCCTACGCTGCATGTGCAACCAAGAGGTCTTTACTTACCTTACTAATCCCACAATGGCTTCTGCCCCTAATCACCCGCTAACAGCAACAGCAGTTAGGCCTTTCGCAGGGTAGCAAGGGAGGCAGATTATTCGGCCAAAGTGAGATTGTCATGGACATTTCATTCGTGTCAAATCCGGGAGATTAAATCTCTCAGCCGCTCGAAGGTCAATCCCGGGAACGGGCGCAGGGCCCTCATAAACAGGAGCGCGTTCACTGGACGAAAGGATTATGACGTGTCTCGGTCACTTTTTCTTGAAACATTTGGGGAAGATGGGCAACACAGCCTCGTAAAGGGTATAAATTTTGCTGTGGACACTGTGCAAACGAGTGGCCTTTTTAACAGTCCAGTGGACGCCTATAGGCTATCTACTGATTTGATCTCGTGCTTTAAACAAGGAAACTGGACAGCTGGAGAAAACATTTCTGTAGCTAATGCTGGATTATTAATAGAGTTCCGTATGTACATGATTGTCATTAAAGTTCCTCTTCGAAGGAGTGCAGTATCCCTTGACTACAGCCCCACTGGCAACCAACACGGTTTTATCAGACAACTTTTATGGCATTTAAAGTAATTTTGGGTCCTTTTTGAAGCTTCGTTTGCCGTCGACACGTTCGTCGGGGAGGGGGGCCTTCGACCCTCTGACCTAAACCTTTTTTGGGTGTCACCAGCGGTAATAAATAAAAAAATCCTTGGTGTGTTCTTTTACCCGTGGTTTAGGCAGAAATAGTCAGATAAAGAGGTGGTTGGAAATTTGAGCTTTACGATCTTTTTTTTTTTGCACAGAATGGTGCATAGTGATCGTCTCCAAAGACCAGCGCCGGCTTGAGGTTCAGCCTGACGCTGCTTTGTCTATCTTTCCACCAAACGACTATAACCTGCATCCTCGCATTTACTAATTTATGTTTGATTCCGGAGCTTTTGCCTGCATCTTTTTCATGCGAGAAGGGGAGTGCTTGATTAATACTTTTCACTCTAACCCACTATTTTCTTTTATTGCTGAGTTGATGCAAGGCAGTCAGTCTTCTTAATTTAATTGGAGCCGTAATAACCGAGGGTGTAGACTAACATAGGGATAGGTACAATTTAACCTTTAACCTCATGTCCTTCTGCTTAAAACAGACTTTTTCTCTGCAATGACAGACTTAACTGAACTTGAGCAGATGCTGACCCTAACTTTTATTGTAAACAGCATGTGAATATCTGTAAGCTTTGGAAGTAAGCAGACAAGTCTTACTTACCCTTACTTGACATACCACTGTTACTCGTTACGGGAATTTTTTTTGGCGTCACAGATGTCAGTCATCCACGTTCGTTACGATCGAGGGATAGGTGGAAATTTGTCTTTTTAATTTGATGTTTATTAATGCTGGAATTACGTTAATCAATTATGCTGGAATTATATATTTCAATGAGATTTGTTACAACAGTGATTTCACAACTTGGTGACAGGATTTTCTTTTATAGTACTGTAGACCTGAAAAACGGAGTATTAGGAGCTAGTGGTGCTGACTGCCGATGTTTCTAAGGTTCTCCAGACTTGTCCTTGTTATCACATTGTAACTATTAGGAGACTCTACGGATAACATTACCTCTTTTCACACAACCTTATCGATCGTTGTAAACCCCACCCGTCTCGAAGGCGTGCCGAGGGTAACGACACTGGCAATTAATTGTCACGCAACGGATGAGTGTTTCTCTGCGACAGTTTTGTGTCCAGGTGTGACTCGAAGGTTCAGTTTGTAGCAGATCTTCTTCAAGGATTGTTCCTTTTTCTTTTTACTATTCCAAATAGCTCCATTACCATGTATCCTAACGACAGTTAAGTCAATTTAATTTTACTAGGATGTATCATGTAAATAATTTTTCGAGCTATTATTTTGTTTTCTCGGAATAGTACTGAGCTTCCATGTCCACGACTCTAGCCCTGTTTACCTCGTCCTGTATGTACTTTGCCCATTTCTTGTTACTTCCATGATTATTTTTATTATCATTGGCATTTCCCGATGCTGTATCGTTAGGCGGGCTCTGACTTGTATATATATATTTTTTTTAATGCAATAACAGGACCTCGTTTAACTTGTACACATTGTGCGACTGTAACATGGGTAGGTACACTGCTTTTAAAGGTCGGGTGAGTCGCGAGGTCGCGACTTCTAGAGAACCGAGCGATGTAATGTGTATATTATAATGTACATGTGTATGTATGACTGTACGTGTGGCGACACCCGGTCGGTGTCGCACAACAGGATGTCTAACAACACGTCGTGCTTTTGGCCGTGGGAAGCTGTGATGAACTGACACTAGGATCAGCAAATGATGACTTTCATCAGCAGTCATCAACCGAAGCCACACCTTCCGGGACGACTCAAGATGCAGTAAAAAGGGCGAGCAACGCGGAGAGGAGGAGAGAAGCTAGTGGGCAGCGGGTGGCGAGCGGCGCTCAGCCGCCCCGCGCACAGTGGTGTGGCTGGCTCTCGTTTGGTGCGACTCGCTCACGTAAACTGTAAACTTTTGTGTAATACTGTTAATATAGTTAAAATACATTCACACCTTTTAATGTCCCTGTGAGAGAGAGAACTAAAGCGAACTTATAACGGCTACCGCTCGGCCACACCTCACTTAAGTAAAGGCTATTGTGTTATCTCACCTACTACAATCAACTTGTGAAGCAAGCTACGGTAACACCGGCCCTGTGACGAGTGAGATAACAGTTCGCTCCTTAAACGGAACACTTCACAAAAACCACGTTAAAAGTAACTCTTAAAAACGGGTAACAGCATCGATATGAAGAAACTATTGCTGCCAACTGTAAAAATAATCCGAAATCCTTCTTCAGTTACATAAACAAGAGAAAGGCGATCAGAAGTGGAATTGGACCCTTAACAAACAGCGACGGTGCACTAGTGACTGACAGCCAACACGTTGCAAACCTATTAAACAATTACTTTTCCTCGGTGTTTAATACTAACAGTCCTCCCACGAGTGAGTGAAAGTGGTACGTGTTCTTAAGGCCGAAAAGGCTTCTGTCACATAAGTACGTGTCAGTTTAGTACGTGAAATGTCTATGTGATGTTGGTACTTGCCACGTACTCATATGACACTATCCTCTTTTAGTTTTACAGGTGCTTTGTTGCTTTAGTACGTGGTTATTAAACTTTTAACTGCCACTGGAAACTGGTACGTGTCTTTTTATTACGTGTCATTGTAGTACGTGCTGGTGTCACATTTGTACGTATTAGAAAGGTAACATGTAACGTGTAAAGACTTGGTAAGGCCCCTTCCACACGAAGGGCATGATCGGCGGCCAGACACTGTTACCAATTTGTGGTGTGGACGGCGATAACGAGTGTAGATGACGTCACTGACGAGGAAAGCATGGGAAAACCATCGAAGTGCTCGTGGTTGAGGCACTGACTATCTGACTGTCTGACTAGGGACCACGTTGCCAGACACACGATGTTACAAGTCAACACTGCCCTCCGTAGGTATCTGTGTTAATTGTACAAAAGCTAGCGTTAAGCTATAGAGAATATATACGTTTATATTTAAACTGCCCGGCAACGATTCTTTCGTCCCATGTTGTCGTGCTTAACACAATCCATGCTAGCCGTCGTTGCATTTACCTGCACAGCTGACTCCACTCTGCCCTCTGCTCGGCGTCTGTCTGGTCTAAGTCGTTCGCCTGCCTGTGCCTAGTGCCTATTGCCTATCTTAACTGCCTTAAAATGGCAGACTAGTACATGACAGAGGGTAAACGTAAAGGCAGCGTTGTTTTCGTTTCTGAAGGCCATGTTTACGTGAAAGACCGGCATTATCAGTCCAAGTTACACGTTAGGTGTTGGCTTTTAAAACAACTGGCCAGGAGTGCCCAGCAGGAGCACACATTTGTCTCAACACTGACAAGGTAGAAGTTAAAGTGCCTCACCGTGATCATGGGTCTCAAGAAGTTGAGCTTGGCAAGAAAGATCTGAAGACACGTGTCAAGGAAATGGTTGTTGCTGAGCCTACACGCAATCCAAGAGAGGTCTTTGATGAGGCTTGCCGTGACGTAGGCGATGGGACTGCCAGTCAAGTGTCATACAATAGCATCAGAAAGCAGCTCTGGAACGAGCGCCTGAAGCTGCACCCCCCCCTGCCCTCTTGTCTCCAGGAGGCTGGCCCTGCGATACAGGCGAGCATGTGCAGCCACATTTACCAGGGTCAAAGGGTTGTTGACAACCATGTAGCTGTTTACTTGTGGAGCAACGACATTCAGCAAGTGTTGGTGAGTAATACATCATTCTGTTGCATGAAATGATATGATATGGTTATAAAACTTGACGTAAAATGTATGATTCTATATGTTTACTACTTCTCTTGTGATATGTTATAATGTATGATTCTATGTTAAGTTTACTACTTTTCTATGATAACTACTTAATTAATAAAAACTACTTATAACTTAACGTATACGTAATAATTTATATTACTCTCTGTTTTCCTTTCCAATTTATCTCTTCTCTTTTTTTTGTCTGGTATTATATCTGCTCTCTTTTTTTAGGGGCAAGTTCAGGAAATGGCGACGGATGCCACGTTTAAGACCGTGGCAAAGCTGTTCAAACAGCATCTCACGTTCTTTGGCCTGTTTGGTGACAACTTCCTGCCCCTGTTCTCCGCCATGATGACCGGCAAGCCAGAGGTGCTGTACAGTGCAATGTATGAGACTATTTCAATTAAGTTTCCCAACTTGAAGCCACGCAAAGTACACACTGATTATGAGCGTGCGATACATTCAGCTATACTGTCTGTCTGGCCAGAGGCAGAGGTGGAAGGCTGTTACTTCCACCACAATCAGGTAAGATTTTTTTACTTTTTTTCTTTTTAACATTAAACTTTCTACTCTTTCACTTTCCATTCATACTTTTAACAGTGCACATTGGTATTATCTTGCAGACTGTGTGGGAGAACATCAAGTTACGTGGCCTTGTCCCAGCGTACCACAACAAGGAGTTACTGTTTGGGAAGTGGGTGCGGAGCTTTTTTGCCCTGCCCCTTCTTCCCAGTCACATGATTGAAGAGGGCTTCGTCTTGCTGAAAAGCAGTAGGCCCCAGGTGTGGGGTAGTGCTCATCGCACCAACAACGGTGCAGAAAGCTTTCATGCTTCTCTCAACAGAGAACTCAGGCCTAAACCTGGGTTTTGGGCCTTTATGAAGAAAATGGAAGAGAAGATCAGTCGCACCCTGACAGATCTGGAACGTGTGAAGAATGGGGTACCAGTCACCAGGCCAAAAACTGTCAGCGAAACACAGAGAAGGATTGCGGAGACAAGCGCAAAACTTGAAACCGGCCAGCTCACTGTTGAGCTGAAGTATGTGGGCTGGAAGGGTGTCAAGGAGAAGCAAGGCAACAATGTCCAGGCTGAGGTTAACTTGCCTGAGGCTGATCTTGCTGATGGTGATCTTGATGTCGACCTGCAAGACATAAACGTCGACCTGTTGGATGTCAGTCTCCAGGACATCAACGCAGAACATCATTTGCAGGACATGCCTGCAGACAGTCCTCCAAGGACAATGCCAACCTACACTCTGCCAATGACAAGGTCTGCCTCAACAACAGGTTCTTCTACAACCAGGACAACGTCATCACAGCCAACTGCACCAACATTGGCAAACTACACTTCCCCCAGGGCAAGGTCTGCCTCCGCTCAACAGCCTTCAGGAACTGACAGGCCACCAAGGAGGGGGCGCGCGGCAAGATCTACAGCTGCAGGAAGTCCCTACAGACCACCAGTGACGCTGTCAGCAGCTAGGACAGAGACCAGCCTTCGCATTCAGGCTGACCAGGAGGTTGTTGCCCAGGAGGAGGATGCTCCGGTGGTTGCTGCACAGGAGGTTGCTGCCCAGGAGGTTGCTGGCCAGGAAGCTGCTGCTAAGAAAAAAATCAAGCGTTGTGCTGTCTGCTTGCAGGAGAACATCTCGGTCACACGGCCGTGTGGCCATGGGGACATATGTAAGGAGTGTGCTCAGAAAGTTTAGACCAAGAACTGCCACCTGTGTGTGTAAGGCTGAAATTTTTACTTTTGTTCAGGCTATTGCCAACGACTAATTACAGGTTTGCTTTGTCTGGAATGTGATTGATTGTGATTGATTAATAGTGATTGATTGATTGTGTTAGATGCAAATGGATGTAAAAGGATGTAGTGGCTAACTTTTGACAATAAACGTATATATTCATTATAACGTACTTACATTATCATTAACCACGTACTTAGGATCAACAATCTTAATTATGAACATAAATCCTTATAAATCACGTATCTAAAGGACAGGGGTCAAGAAAACCACGTACTTATGCACATTACTGCAGAAAAACCACGTACTTAGTTCTAGTGATTATAAAAAAAAACATAATTAAATGACAAGTTATACGTACTAAAATGACAGTGAAGGCTACTTTAAACCCAAGGGCCAA